>NC_142173.1:41561144-41752668 GCF_029865625.1 Vigna umbellata
ATTCGAAAACGTCAACTCCCTCAAAGAGGCAAAATCAGCAGAGGTCCTTCCATTTGTTGCTGGCATATTGAAAGAGTGCAAGTCAAATGGGTTGGGAGATATGCAGTTGACTGTTAAGGTATTATTTCCTTTATTCAACAACAGTACATGTTATGGTAGATTAATAACTTATTATATGTTTGAAGGACCCAACTGCCACGATGAAGGCTTCCTTGCACAAGAAAGTTCTTCAAGATCCTCAAATTGCAGACAATATCGGAGTTGGTTCCGTTATGCTACTCAATCTTGTAACCCATCCATTTTGTACTTAACTAGCATAATTATTTTCTTGGTCTTTCAATGTTCTTCTTCTCACTAATTTGGTTTGTACATTTAGGTCCACCCCTTCACTACATTTCGGCAAAACTACTACCTCAATATTACGCATCGCTCTATAGTCAAGGTTTTTCTAGCTCATGTTTGTCCTCCAACAATTGACCTCGTTAAGGAGACCTCAAAACCTGTCATTCGACTCCCTATATGGGCAGAGAAGAAACTCAATGTGGATGACATCCTCCGGAAATTTGTACCTCCATCTGACCAACCATCAAAGTCCAAACAAGCAGACAACCAGTAGTGGGTTTTGGATAACTGTAATATTATATTAAGACCATTATAAGTATGTAATGGATAACTGTAATATTTCAAACCTAGAATGTATTATTGTTGTGTATGGTGTGTAGCTTAATTTCTATTAATGTTGTCTTATGATGAATTTGATTATGTTATACAGATGTTTTGAAGTTAATTGTTGGCGAGCTTTGTTATCAATTCCCACCCTCTACCATAACTGTAATACCAAAATGAACTCCATAGCACTGGATTTGTGGCTAAATTTAAATTGTTTTGTCCATACGTGACCTACCAATACATGACTGACTACTTCAGTTGAAGTTTGTGTACAAAACGTGAAATTCTCTCGCGTAATCGTTTACCTGGACTATGTAAACTATTATAGCACGATTTTTTTAGCAGTCTGAGTCAGCCCTTCCACAACTTGGTCCCCCCACTCAAAATGGGTCACTCCCCACTCCTTGGTGTCACATCACATCACCAAGCACCATCTACAAACAGTCAAAGACTAACAACTTCCAAACACAAGTGCACGTGTGAGTCAAGCATACTGGTTTTGACAATGGTCACTTATGTTACCCTGAGTGACTATTTCAGTTGGAGTTTTTGTACAAAATCTGGATTTCTCTCGCGTAATCGTTTACCAAGACACTGTAAACGATTACAACAGGGTGTTTTGAGCAGACTCACTCAGCCCTTTCACAACTTGGTCCCCCCCACTCAGAATGGGTCACTCCCCACTCGTTGGTGTCACATCACATTACCAAGCACCATCTACAAACCGTCATAGACTAACAACTTCCAAACACAAGTGCACGTGTGAGTCAAACATACTGGTTTTGACAATGGTTACCCGTGTTACCCTGACTGACTACTTCAGTTGAAGTTTCTGTACAAAACATGATTTTCTCTCGCATAATCGTTTACCAGGACTATGTAAACGATTACGACAGGGTTTTTTGAGCAGTCTCACTCAGACCTTGCCGAACTTGGTCCCCCCACTCACATTGGCTCATTCCCCACTCCTTGGGGTCAGATCACATCACCAAGCACCATCTACCAACAGTCAAACACCAACATGTTCCAAAGACAAGTGCAAATGTGAGTCAAACATACTGGTTTTGACAATGGTCACCCGTGTTACCCTGACTGACTACTTCAGTTGAAGTTTCTGTACGAAACGTGATTTTCTCTCGCGTAATCGTTTACCAGGACTGTGTAAACGATTACAGTAGGGTTTTTTGAGCAGTCTCACTTAGACCTTGACCAACTTGGTGCCCCCCACTCACATTGGCTCATTCCCCACTCCTTGGGGTCAGATCACATCACCAAGCACCATCTACCAACAGTCAAACACCACCATGTTCCAAAGACAAGTGCAAATGTGAGTCAAACATACTGGTTTTGATAATGGTCACCCGTGTTACTCTGACTGACTACTTTAGTTGAAGTTTCTATACAAAACATGATTTTCTCTCGCGTAATCGTTTACCAGGACTGAGTTAACGATTATAGCAGGGTTTTTGGAGCAGTCTGATGCAGCCCTTCCACAACTTGGTCCCCTAACTGACAATGGGTTCTTCCCCACTACTTCGGGTCACATCACATAACCAAGCACCATCTACAAACAGTCAAACACCAACATCTTCCAAACACAAGTGCAAATGTGACTGAAACATACTGTTTTTGACAATGGTCACCCATGTTACCCTGATTGACTACTTCAGGTGAAGTTTTTGTACAAAACTTGGAATTAAAACGCGTAATCCTTTACCAGGAAACTGTAAACGATTACCGCATAGTTTTTTCACACGACTAACTTTGACCTTGCCCAACTTTGTTCCCCCACTCAGAATGGGTTCTTCCCCACTGCTTGGGGTGACATCACATCACCTACTACCCTGTAGACCACTCAAACACCAACATCTTACAAACTCAGCTGCAACATATCGAACACAAAACTTCAGCAGATACTCAAATCCACAAACACACAAATCATAATAACAATGCTATTGAAAAAAAAAATATGTGACCAAACCAAAAACTCAAATTTTATATTATTCAACTAAATCTGATACATTACACTTTGTTTTCTTAATCTATTTACAATGATCATTTACTTTCCATTAATCAACTCAATACACACATCACTCATTTTTTATTCTAAGCACTACGATTCCGGTGTATGGAGTCCTAAGTGCTCTTCCCTTGTAACGGCTTCGTGATCCAACCCTAACATACGTCTTCAAAGGTTGTTGATTTGTGTCAATGTCAGTAGGGGATACAAAACCAGTGTTCATGGATGGTTCTGTACGAGGCACACTTTCTCCACCGTGATCTTTATTTTGTCGTCTTGCCTTCTCTTCAGCCAATTATGCCTCCAAACCTGCAACCCTCCTTTTAAGTTCTTCAACTAGAAATTCTTGGTCCTCTAAGGCATGCATAAAAGTTTCTCTTCGATTTCTTTTTTGTATCTTATTTGGTCTTGGTTGGGCATCCTTTCTTGTTGGTCTTGGTCTGTATTCCTTCTTATCCTTAGTTGAAGCACCAACATAAACATCATCAACAACCTGAAATTTAACCATATATTTCATATTACACAAGTTTTGTCAATATATCAAAACATAACAAAACTTCGGATAACAAACCACATACCAAACCTGTCTCCATACACCGTTTTACGAACTTGTCTCCAACACTTCTATTCATCCAATGCAATATTCGTGAAAATTTATCAATTGGACCTTCGGGTGGAACAAAAAGCTCAAAAAACCATACCTAAGAAAAATAAATCATCTTAACTTCTAGTAAAAAACTAAAATCACAAAACAATAAACAAACAATTTACATTTTACATCAACAAGTAATAATTACCTGCAGCATGTAAACACAACCATCCACGTAAACGTTTGTTGTACCTTTGCCTTTCTTCAAGCCTTCTGAAGCTTTGCACAAACTACGTAACAAAAAACGATAAACTAGACTACCCCAACAATAACTACCCAAACCACTTAAGTTGTCAACAATATTAAACATTACGGGAAACACTTTTCCGCTACGTTTTGGAAATAAAATCTCACATATCCATACCAATAGGTAAAGGCTACAAAAATGAGAACAAGGGATCTTTTTCTTGTGTTTTCTCATTAGAATTTTGTATATCAAATTCAAATCCTTTGTTCCTTTACCTACGTATTTCACACATTGAATATTTCCCATTTCCTCCTTTAAGTTAATATTTTCACCATCTGTACTCAATCTCAACCCTAAATAAAAATCATTTTCATTTATTTTCAAAACTTTATTTCCAACAAAAAAACCACTACTCGAGTCGTCCCACTTACCCAATAACTCACTCAATATATTTCTACCTAGTTTAACATTTACATTCACATCTAAAAACCACGCAAATGGAGTCTTCACAATCAATGACCGATGCTCGTCTATCAAGCGTTCATTCAAAGTACATATATACTTTGTCGAAAAAGAGTGACGAATGGTCAACTGCATCAACCAAAATAAAATAAGCAAAACTACTAAACCCAATAACCAAAACAAAACGATACGAACCCCAAACCTAAACCCAAACCAAAAAACCATGGAACGACAAACCACTTACCTTCGTCGTCGGACAATGCTCACCGGACCTTGCCATTGCGCACTATAACATCTACGAAAAACACCACCTTTACAAAAATGGAGGGAGACAACATGACGCACAGAGAACCATCACAGAGAAAGCAAAATGAAGAGGTAGGGAAACGAGACCTTCATTTCCAATGAAACAGACAGGGGTATTTTAAATTACATTTCGACGGTTTTTAAAAAAAATTATTTTTAAATTAAACCAATACACATGCGACACGTGGCGTTGTAAAAAAAGTGTTCAAAATTCGTTGTTAGAATATCGCGATCCTAAAGGATAAATATGTTTTTAGTTCTTAAATTTTGATGTAAAATTATAATTTGTTTATGTTCTAAATTTAATACAATTTAGTCCTTAAACTTAAAAATTAATATATATAGTTCTCATAACTTAATTGCTTTAAATTTTCTTGAAATGTCAAAAGACGTTTTAGACTAAAGTTTGACTTATTTACATAGTTTGATACATTCGAATTCAAATACCAACCTAGAATGCCATTTAATATGAAAACATAATGTCATTTGATTAAATTGACTATATCTTTTTTTAAAAATAGTGTCAGTATAAAAAAAATATATCAAAATTTGAGATATTGACAAATTTCAATTTTGCATACATGTTTAAGGAGTACAAGTATATTTAACCCTTTTATTCAAAATATGTTTCAAAAATATTTTTAATTCTAATTATGTATGTTTTGTAGTTTTATATTTTAATTTATAAAATTAAAAGTTAGATTAATTTTATCTTGTTTTATATTCATTAGATCAAATTTAATTTAACAAATTATTATTCTATAAAAATTTAGAAAATCTCTTTATGAAATTTGAATTTTTTTTTACTTTTTGATATTTTTTCTTAACTTTGAAAATGTAACATCCCAAAAATATAGTAATAACCATATAATAGAATTAATTACATTTCTCAATAAACAGTGCAGTCTTACACTAATAACAATGTTCAAAAGCCGAACGACGTTGACTATAGAGTTAATTACAATTTAACAGAAATAAGAAGAGTCAGGATCGAACGGTTTTACAAAACCAATTACCGAACGATTTTTAAGTGCAAGTTCGTAAAACGGTGTATTTTTCGTTCCTTAAGTGCAAGTTGTTCCTTTGTAGGCACGAGTTTTTTTCGTTCCTCTTTCGTTGCGAGTTTAGATTGGAGAACCTAGCTTGTTCCATTTTGCTCTATTTTCTATCATTCCTTGCTTTGGGTTTCGCTATTTTTTCAGTGAAGTCAAAAACAAATTTTCAAGAAAGATACATAACCCCAACCCCATTTCGTTGGTGATAAAATGTTTTGATTATTTTTAATAAGTTGTTATTTGACTTTGATTTTGATTTATGGTTCATTTTTTGTAAATGAATGAGATGTTTACTAGGAATGATTGTTACCACTAGACATATAGAAAACAATGTAAACGATGATGTTTAATTTGAAGGGTTACGTTATTTGACATCAATTATTTTGATATTTTTGATGATGTAATGGTATGATTAGTTATTTTTTTTATTGTAGTGTAGATTCTTCTTCGGATATAGTATGAGAGAAAATACATTGTTGAGATGAATGAAATCCTTAAGGATATCGATTGTGCCCAGATTAGAGAGACACCTTTCAAATGGTGTTTGTACATGGAGAGGCCTGTAGACATCTGATGTCCTTTGTTGAAGTAGATGGTAATTTGTTGGGTTTATGTTAATGAATCGTTCTGCGTAAAGCAAATATTGATGCCATTTATAGTTGTTGATGTTTATATGTGTATAGGGTTTCCTGTAGGTGGATTAGCGGTGCAATTTGATGAAAATGTATGTAGTCTTGTGAGTTCACATTTTAGTTCAAAAATAATAACCATTAAAGACATTATTAAAATGATTCAATGTATTGTACGTATTGATGAATGTAACATCCCAATAAATAGTAATTACCATAAATTAGAACTAATCATATTTACAGAATTAACAGTGCAGTCTTAATTACATCAGCTAAAAACAGCCGAACGTACAAAAATATACAGGGTTCAAAATCTATCTACAAAATTCCAAGTTCTGGACGAACGACTTTCCAAAACTAAGTAACCGAACGTCCCAAAATACAATCCAGAACTACTGACTACTACTAATAAGCGAGCGCTCTATTGCTCGGCTTTAACCTCTACTTCTACCAGATTGGCATTTTCCAAATTTTCTTCTTCCAGCATTTCTTCAAGTGGCACCTCTCCATCTGCTCACATCCACACGGATGATCATTGCATTGACAAGACGGATGTACATAAACAGTAGACAACACAAGGAATTGCAAGGGTAAGCTTAGGTAATTTAATTCATACAACTCACATACAATCTAACATAAGGAATTTACATACAAGACATACAACAATGAACCAGCATAGAATAAATTATCCAACTCTCATAAATACGACCGTCCGGACTGTATGAATCCATGTAACCACAGGCGTTCGTGCACTCAGGTGGTGTGGTAACTGGAAACACTCATCAGCTGCCACCCGAGGTTAGCCCTATCAGTCCAAAGTACTCAGTAGGACTAGGACCTCCTGTCATTCCCACACATGACCTACTCCCCTCTACATGAGGACGAGCACTCACGGAATATCAGGATGAACAGCCATCAGTGATTTTACCATGGTCATACCATACAACTTATCACATTCAGATCATAGAGACGTTCCTCCTTGGAACGCTCGTTCAAAATCCACTTTCAATATTTCACCCAAAATACCGTTCACACATCTTAGTCTTTCCTCTTATTCACATTTTTATGCTTTGTTCCACTTTCATAAAATGACGCACGTTCATCCCTTTTCAAAATAAGGACGAACGTTATCAAAGTACAGAGAAATCCTCGTTTCTGAACAAAAGAAACGAACCCCAGTCCTCTGACGGACGTTACGAATACTTAACTCAGTAAAAGGGAATTGACTCTAGAAGTTCTGAATAATACTTAGAATAATTGAAATACAATGACTCGAGGTCGAATCCAATGTACAACAATTTCTTTAGATAAATAAAACGAGCGTGATTTAATTCAAGATACAACACCGCCAGTCAATGGCCGAACGTCAACTAATATTTTTGGACGAACGCTATTTACGTCCGTTCAGGAATCGAAGATGAGGACGAGCGTTCAGTATAAAACCGAACACTACTTAGGACGAACGCTAGGTAGATGACCGAGCACTAACTAGAATGAACGCTCGATATAAGACCGAGAGTTCATTTGGACGAACGCTTAATATAAGACTAAGCGCTACCTATAATGAACGCCGGATTACAAAAACCGAGCGTTACTCATATAAGTTCAATTTATAGCGATCGTTGGACACCACTAGGATGAGCCGAACGCTCAAACCTAGCCTTTCACAAGAAGACGCTCGTTTTTAAACAGAATCCTTTCCAAATGAAAGAATTCATATTCTAAGTCATTTTCAGGGGAAACCGAACGGTATAAGACCGTTCGATGACGAGCGCGCATTATCAAGCAAAGACTATTATATTTTCCAGATTTTTATCCACAATAACTTCACATTTTTCATACGGTTCATAGCTTATAATTTATCTTCACCATAAATCTCATACATTACAGAATTCATATTATCATTCATACCTTACAGAAATTATCCCTTTTCCAATTCATACGTTCCATTCTCAACATACAGTTCAAACAATATCACTCATATTCATCCAGTACAACCATGCTCGTTCATGCATACTTAAACATCAAATATTTCATACATTTCAGACATCCAGTATACTTCATGCTTTCATACCCATCATACAAGTATTAAATTAAATTACTAAAGCTTCCCTTACCTGGTCTAGCAGTGAACTCCCTAAGCGAGTGCTTTTTAACTTGTCCAAATATGGTTTCCTACCCTCAACTTGCTTCTCAAGTGCTCCACTAAATCTAACCAAAAGGAACATAGGAGAACTTAGTTTCTATTCTAACATGCAACTGTATCAAGGTCCGCATGCAACCCAGAAAAGGGTGTTTAGAGTTGGAGAACTTACCGGTTCAGATCTCAGTTCTGTTCGGTTCAGAACGATGCTTACGGTGCAGGGAATGTTTCTACGGTATCTGAAATGGAATCGGAGGAGATGACGATGAGTTACAGTAGAGAGAAGATGAAAGGGTTCTAGAGAGAAGGAGGAGAGAATGGGGTCTGAGTTTGGAGGAAGAAGATGAGTGCAGGAGAGAGGAAGAGTTTTTCCAGAAAATTCTCTTTTTGTTTCTTCCCACATTCGCACGAACGTGCGTCTCTCCTGGTGACACCTGTATCCCCATATCTGACTCCCATTCTTTCTCGGTGACACTTGGCAGTGCGACAGAGGAAATGCATGTGCGTTTTTAATGCACTGCAGAGGGGTTTTCCCTTCATAAATCTTTGATTTGACAACGGGTTTATCATAATTAATTTTCCAGGGTCCCACAATGAAGATGATATAGACAATGTTTTTCGTTTATATATATTGGTCTATTTTATTCTATTGTATTTTCCTAGAAAATCTACAGTTGTAAGTAACATCCCTTGTATAGTATTAGATAATATTAATAGTTTGTCAAACTACAACTAGACAAATGTTGTTAATAGATTTATGGTGAATAGCTTAAATCGAGTTTCTTTGGTATTGAGTGAGCAAGAAGTTATGGATTTGCTCAACATAAGTGGGTTAGTTGTAGCGTTGCAGATAACATATGTGTTGAATTTGTTGTATATGTTTGGTTGAATTTGTAATTCATTTTCTTTAAAATAATTTCATAGAAAATGCTTTTTTTTTTGTAGCTTTAGGTTGTTGAACGTCTTTGTTTAGTAGCCCCTGATAAAGGAGTTTTATTTCAAAGAATTTTAAAGTATATGAAGTTAAGGTCAACAAAAATTAAGAGTTTGTTCGAGAATGATGTAACTTCACATTATAATTTGTTTTTATATTTGTTTTTATGATGTGGTTATAGTTATATTTATATGTTTTGTATGAAGTTTGATATGTTGGGATTGGTTTTCAAGAGAAGAGGATTGTGCTAACGACATTGTTCGCAATGCTTTCCATATTGATGAAAAAGTAGGGTTGGAAGAAGTAGAAGATGATGTTGACGACTGTTTGAGTTATGATCGATAAAGTCAAACAAAATGAAAGACATATTGTTGACATGAACAGACAGTTGAGGATACTGAATGACAAAATTTTCTTTGCAACTTATCCATTGCAGGCACATGAGACTCATCTTTCCAGACCATGAATCACGTAAACAATATGTCTTCAATAAACGCTTTATCTTCCACACTTAACCCTTAATTCACAGCACCAACATACTTTGATTTTTATGAATGACAAAAACAAAGTTGCAAATACAAAATTCATTATAGGTCATATAAAAATCACCAAAATTCTTGGTATTACCATGACGCACATACCTTGTTGTCATGACTACATTAACCAATTGCACGACCTTTACCTGTATCCATTTCACTAGAACACAACGAAACACAGAGCAAGGAACGAAAGAAAACAAAGCAAAACAAAATAAGCTGGGTTTTCCACTCTAAACTCACACTGGAGAAGGAACAATGAACTTGCACCTGGGAATGAATAATTCGCACTTGAGAAACTCACCAACCACAATGAACTCGACTTATGGGGCAAATTAGAATGCAAGCTCGACACAACAATGAACAAAGGACAAAATGGTTAGCATCAAAGGTTACCAGAACAAATCGAAATACAACAAAGAAAGAAGTCACGAATGAAAAAGAAGAGAAATTCGAAAACTCGACTGATGACCTAAGTTTTCTAAACTCAAACTCAGAAAGAAAAAAAAAGAAACTATCACACCATTACATTGTCCAATTTTTCATCCAAACATTTTCATGTCAACAAATTATAAAATAATTAAGAAAACAACTAAAAATGACACAAACTGTATCAAAATAATGTAAAAATATAATGTTAACATATCATTTTCCTTATGTATTTTGGGATGCATGGGCGGGGCACCGTTTCGTGGGAATGTTTGGCAATAACAAGAGACAACCCACGCTCAAGTTAGTGCTGTCAAAATGGGCCACCCAACCCAACCCGGCCTAGCCTGGCCCACCACGGGTTGGCCACTTAGTGAGTCAACTCAATCCGGCTCATTTATTAGCGAGCCGAAAAAATTAGAATCTGAACCGCTCGCCATGGGTTGGTGGGTTAAACGAGTTTTTTTCTTAATTTTTTTGTCACTTATCCATTTATAATATTAGAGTTTTTAATGGATATATAATATTTTGCTTTCTTAAAACATCTTTTTCTTTACTCTCATTTACAATACAATAAAAAAAATGTTAACTAATAATATTGAAACACAAAATAATAAATAATTAAATTAAACTAGTTGGTTGGTGGGTCAACCCGGCTCACCACGGGTGAGCCAGATTTTAAGTGAATCGGATTAAAAATTGATCCGTATAAAAAAAATTCATTTTTTTCAAACTCAACCCGATCCAAGTTTATGATGAACCAAATTGACCCACGTGTTTTAACCCATTGTAAAAGCACTAACTCAAATACTCTACTGTACTTGAACTTGAGATAGGTAGGTAAAGATGAAGTACAAAAATTTATTTTGCTAACATTATTCTTTTGGAAAGTACAAGTATTTTATACAGGGGATACTTTTGTTTAATGTCAATAAAGTTATTAAATTAAGATTTTATTTTAAAAATTAAAATTTTACTATAAAAAAATTAGTTTATTATCATACTTTTTTTTCAATCTTAATTTTAAATAAAATATAACTAAAAATACGTGTTAATTCTTTTTAAAACAAACGGAAGGAAAATAAAAAAGATGAAAACATACAACTGCTTTAGGTATATTTTAATACACTTCTAAAATTACTTTTAAAAAATCAATAAATTAAAACTATTCATAATTTTTTTTGTAACCGAAAGACATATTTTGAAGTTTATATATATAAATTAAATCAGAGTATTTAGAAGGTTTAATTTTGAAAGAACTACCACTAATACAATAAAGGGAAACGACAACGGTTATTTTTGCTTATACGCAGCGGTTCCGCAACCAAGGCATATATAGGCGAGACAAAAGGTGTAACATCCCAAAATATAGTGATAACCATAATCAGAATTAATTACATTAATCATTAAAACAATGCAGTCTTTACACAAATATACGAGGTCCAAAACGTCGAGCGGCTTAAGATACAAAATGTAATGTAGCCGACGGTGTACGAATTCTAAGACTAAACAAAATACTAGCAGTTACCACATGTCGAGCACTCTAGGGCTCAACCTTAATCCCTACTTCAACCGGATCGACATCTTCCGGAATTTCTTCTGCCAGCGCCTCTTCCAGCAGCTCACTCCCATCTGCTCCCATCCACATGAATGATCATCGCAAGGACAAGACGGACGTACAAAGACAATCGACAACGCAACGAAGAGAACACAGGGTAAGCTTATTGAATTTAATTCAAGTAAAATCATTCATTTCATAGCACATCAACATATCAAATATTTCACAACAGATAATTAAATCAATCCCTTAACTCAAATCAATTCCTGATACTAGACTGACCGTCCGGACTGTACGAATCTGTGTAGCTACAGGCGTCCTTGCACCCGAGTGGTGTAGTAACTGTATTACACTCGACAGCTGCCACTCGAGGTTAGTCCGTTTCTTACGTCGCCCATGTTAACTTATGGACTAAGGACCTCCTGCCATTCCCACACATGAACCACTCTCCTCTACATGAAGACGAGTGTCACGGAATATCAGGATGGACCAAGCCAGCATTAGCATGCCCACAGTCATACTTTACCAAATTCCACATTCAACATATGCGAGTCGTTCCTCCCTGGAACGCTCGTACGACAATCATAAACATTTAATCATCTCATATAATGTTCGTCATTCAAAGCCTTGCAGTTTTATTCTCATTTTTGTCTTTCAGTCCGAGTACGTAAACATTGAACTCTCAGCTCTCTTTATAACGAGGACTACCGAGAACGGGTGCTCGACACTGTCGATCGACACAGATGAATGATCTGTATTAAGAAGGGTGCTCGACACTGTCGGTCGACACAGATGAATGATCTGTATTAAGAAGGGTGCTCGACACTGTCGGTCGACACAGATGAATGATCTGTATTAAGAAGGGTGCTCGACACTGTCGGTCGACACAGATGAATGATCTGTATTAAGAAGGGTGCTCGACATTGTTGGTCGACACAGATGAAGGATCTGTATTTCAAGGATTTTTCAAGAAAGAGTAAGAGTGCTTGGGGTAAGACCGAGCACTACCCAATACGATTACTATGTATAAGGTCGACACTGCTCATTTTGAACTCTAAGTAAAAGACCTACATAACTCATGCTCGACCAGAATCCTTCCCGAATGAAAGTATTCCAATTCAAAGAAGTTTACTGGAACACCAAACGGTCGAGAACCGTTTAATGTCGGACACACATTATCATAGGGAATTTAATATTCAAGTTTCACTTACGCTCACTACTTCTAAGCATGTATATTTCATATTCACACATATCACTCATATCATGCACTTCAACCAACATATACCAACAATCAAATAACACAGTTCATACTTCATGCGGCACACATAATGTTCATACAGTACAAGACAGACATACGAATTAAATTTAATAAGCTTCCCTTACCTGAATAGCAGTGTACTCCTGAAAAGTAAGGTTTCGTCCGACCCCTAACAGCGTCCTACCCTCAGGTTTCGCTCGACAACTTTCACTTAATCTAAAACACCAGAAATCAGAAACAACTCAGACCGATAACCCATGCATGCAACTGAATCTTAGTTTGCATGTACTACCGAATAAACGTTCAGATCGACGTCCAGAGTCGAGTGACTTACCGGTTACAGAACTAGGATCTGTTCGGTTCGGATTGAAGCTCACGGTGCCAGGAACGTTCCTACGGTTCTGAAACGTGATCGGAGAAGAAGAGGATGAGTTACAGTAAGGAGAAGGTGAAGGTTTCTAGAGAGAAGTTGGAGAAAACGAAAGGTTAGGTTCTGAGGAAGAAGATGAATGGTGCAGGTGAGAGGGAATTTTCAAAAATTCTAGTTATGTCAACTCACGTTCGGTCGACGAACGTCTCCCAAGTTGACACCTGCACACCGAACTCTGAAATGGGAAGCTTCTCCCGCGACAGGTTGCGTGTGTGCATGCAGTGTTTGGTACGTTTTTAATGTTTCAGAGAAATGATGGGCGCGGATTTTCCGTGTACGACAGAGAGGGAGGGGATCAGATTAGGTAGTGGGTTTTACTGGCTGAGTAATGATGTGGCGTGCATTAATGGTGAGGATGTCAGAAAATTATCTTTGCTAAAATCAAGGGTCTTACATTCTCCCTAACTGCAAAAATTTTCGTCCTCGAAAATTAAAACTTACCCGTAAACAAGTGTGGGTACAAGTCCTTCATGGCGCTCTCCACTTCCCACGTTGAGTCACCGGTTTTAGCGTTCCACACTACCTTCACCAAGCGAACGTCCTTTCCTTTGTGTAGCCTGGTGCGACTGTCTTCCACACTTACTGGTTGTAACTCCAGTGTTCGGTCTGGGCGCAATTGGACGTTTTCCAACTCCAACACATGAGAAGGATTAGCTATATACTTCCGGAGTTGGGAAACGTGGAAGACAGGATGGAGGTTCGACAGTTGAGGCGGTAGTGCAAGTTCGTAAGCCACTGGTCCGATTTTCCTCAGAATTTGATAGGGTCCGACGAACTTCGGGGATAATTTCTTTGGTCGCATAGCTCTGCCGACTCCCGTGGTTGGATTCAGTCTAAGGAATACGTGATCGCCAGCTTGGAACTCTAACGGTCTTCTTCTCTTGTCGGCATAGGACTTCTGTCTGCTCCTCGATGTTTTCAACCTCTCCTGGATTATCTTCACTTTTTCTGTCGTCTGCTGTATAAGTTCGGGTCCAGTTAGCACATTCTCTCCTTCCTTGAACCAACAAAGTGGCGTTCGACATTTTCTCCCATAAAGAGCTTCAAACGGTGCCATTCCAATGCTCGCCTGGAAACTGTTGTTGTATGTGAACTCCACTAGCGGCAGGACCTCATCCCAGGCGCCTAAGTGATCTAGGACACACGTCCTCAGTAAGTCTTCAAGCGTCTGGATGGTTCGCTCAGATTGGCCATCCGTCTGAGGGTGATAAGCTGAACTCATCTGCAGTTTGCTTCCCAACTCGCCTTGTAACGATTGCCAAAACCGAGATGTGAATCTCGGGTCTCGGTCAGAAATTATGCTCGACGGCACTCCATGCAGACGAACAATTTCCTGAATGTAGAGCTTGGCCAGATTGGTCATTGACATCTTCAAATTTACTGCCAGGAAATGGGCGCTCTTCGTCAGTCGATCCACGATCACCCAAATTGAATCATGATTTCTGATCGTACGTGGTAGGTGAGTCACGAAGTCCATGGATATGCTATCCCACTTCCATTCGGGAATCTCCAGCTGCTGAAGTAAGCCGCCTGGTCGTTGGTGTTCAGCCTTTGCACGCTGGCAAGTTAAACAGGATGCCACAAAACGAGCGACATCACTCTTCATTCCAGGCCACCAAAATGATTTCCGGAGGTCTTGATACATCTTAGTCATGCCAGGGTGCATGCTAAGACGGCTGTGATGACCTTCCTCCAGAATAATTCTCTTCAGCTCTCCATCATTCGGAATGCACGTCCGGCCCTTATAACGTAAGAAACCGTCCGTTCCAGTGTTAAACTCTTTGGCCTGATCCGTACCGAGGGCATCAAATATCTTCACTAACTCTTCATCCTCTCGTTGCTTCGTTCTGATCCGTTCAAACACGTCGCTGGATATTCTAAGGTTACAACACTTGATACTGTTCGACTCCAACTCAAATTGTAACCTTAGATCTCTAAAGCTTTCCACCAAACTCAGCTCGCGCACCATCATGGACGACACATGCACCACTTTTCTGCTTAGAGCGTCCGCTACCACGTTCGCCTTTCCTGGATGGTAGAGTAGCTCGAAATCATAATCCTTCAAGAACTCAAGCCACCTCCTCTGCCGCATATTCAACTCCTTCTGATCAAAGAGGTACTTGAGGCTCTTGTGATCGCTGAAAACTTGGAACGTGGATCCATACAAGAAATGCCTCCAAATCTTCAGTGCAAACACGACTGCTGCCAACTCTAAGTCGTGTGTGGGGTAATTCTTCTCGTGAATTTTTAGTTGTCGAGAGGCGTACGCCACTGCTCGTCTCTCCTGCATCAGCACACAGCCCAACCCTTGCTGGGACGCGTCACAGTATACTTCAAAGGGCTTGGACGTGTCCGGAATGATTAGTACTGGAGCGCTCGTCAACTTATTCTTCAACTCCTGAAAACGCTCTTCACACAAATCAGTCCACGCGAATGGTTGGTCCTTCCTGGTAAGCTGTGTCTGTGGCGCTACTATCTTAGAAAATCCTTCAATGAAGCGTCGATAGTAGCCCGCGAGACCAACGAAACTCCTTACTTCCGTGACCGAACGCGGACTTTCCCATTCCATAACTGCTCGTATCTTTGCCGGGTCCACAGAGATTCCTTCAGCTGACACAATGTGTCCCAAGAACTGCACGTTCTTCATCCAAAATTCACACTTTGCTAACTTGGCATACAGTTCCTTCTCCCTCAACACTCCAAGCACAATCCGTAAGTGTTCTTCATGCTCTTCATGGCTCTTGGAGTAAATCAGGATATCATCAATGAAGACCACTACGAACTTGTCCAGATATGGTCGGAATATCCTGTTCATGTAGTCCATGAAGATTGCTGGCGCGTTCGTCACACCAAACGGCATCACTACATACTCGTAGTGTCCGTAACGAGACCTGAAAGCAGTCTTCTGGATGTCGCTCTCCTTCACCCTGATCTGATGATATCCCGAACGCAAATCAATCTTAGAAAACACCGTCGCCCCATGCAGTTGATCCAATAAATCGTCTATCCTTGGCAGCGGGTACTTATTCTTGATGGTCAGCTTGTTCAATTGCCTGTAGTCTATACATAACCGAGAGCTGCCATCCTTCTTTTTCACCAAGAGCACAGGCGCTCCCCATGGTGATACGCTCGGCCTGATAAAATTCTTCTCCATCAGCTCTTCAATCTGCTTTTTGAGTTCAATCAGCTCTGCAGGCGCCATTCGGTATGGTTGAACAGAGATAGGTGCTGCTGTCGTCACCAAGTCAATAGTGAATTCAATTTCACGAACCGGAGGCAGTCCAGGGATATCTTCCGGAAAAACATCAGGGAATTCGTCCACTACCTTGGACGATCGTTCCTCATTCGCATTCACAACTTCACTGTCTTCGTGCGTCATGATGAGGAAACAGCTGGCGCCTTCCATGATATCTTCTTTCAGCTGACCGAACGTCACTGAAAGAATTTCCTCTACTTCACCAGGAAAGATTAATTTCTTCGCTCCACAATCTATGAGAATGCGATTGGTATTCAGCCAATCCATTCCCAAAATTACCTCTAAGTCTTTTAGAGGCAAACAGATGAGATTCACTTTGTATCTACGCCCTTCTACCTCAATAGGACATCTAACGCACATGGTAGACGTCCTAACCTCACCAGCTGCTGGTGTTGACACCACCAGGTCAAACTGCATCTCACTCGCTGCTAACCCTAGTTTTTCAACGCACGCCTTCGAGATGAAGGAGTGTGTTGCCCCCGAGTCATACAACACACAGCAAGATATTCCATGAAGTAAGCAGGTACCAGTGACGAGCGTACCTGAGCTCGCTGCCTCCGCTCCAGTAATGGCATACACACGCCCAACAGCTTGGGCTCGACCACCTCTCCCTTGCTGGTTCCTTCCAGTGTTCGGCGGCCTCATAACAGCGCGTCCGCCCATATTGCATTCACTCTCCAGATGTCCATTTCTTCTACATCGAGTGCAGAATTTACCTCCCATCAGCTGTGGGCAGGAAGAACGGTAGTGTGGTCCCCCACACTGGAAACAAGTTACGTTCACTTGTCCAGACTGTCCGACAGGAACGATTGCTTGTGATCCGCCTGCATGAGATGGTTGGCTAGGACGAGCGTACGGAGTCCTGTTCCGGTTCAGATTGGGCCTCGACAGAACTGGCCCCCTTGACGCTTGTTGTTTCTTATGTCGTTCCACCTCAGCCATATTTTTCTCTAACACCTTGGCTCTCTCAACCATGGCTGGGAACGACCGAATGCACAAACTGGATATCAACACCTTAAGATCACTTCTTAGCCCGTTTTCAAACTTTCGGCACTGCCACTCCTCACTTGTCGCCATAGTATTGAACCTCACCAAGTGCTTGAACTTATTTGTATATTCTGAAACTGACATTCCTCCTTGCACCAGTTGCAAAAATTCCACTTCTTTAGAAAAACGGACGCTATCCGGGAAGTACTCCTCATAGAATTTGCTTCTGAAAACTTCCCAAGTAACAGGTCTGTGAGCGTCCGTCAGTATAGCTTTCGCGTTCGACCACCAATGGCTTGCTTCTCCAGTAAGCAAATACTCCGTGAAAGCCAAACGATTCTCATCTGGACACCTCTTCGCATTGTAAATCCGTTCCATATCCTGCAGCCACTGATCCGCCTCATCCGGAAGACCCTTCCCACTAAACTTGACCGGATGGTGTTGAAGAAAATTTTCCAAACTCCACTCGGTATGATGAACAGCATTGGAAGAGGACGCTCCCGGCGTGCCTCTGGTGGCGGCAATGAGTTCCATTAATTGTCACTGAGTAGCTTCGGAGTTCTCGCGTGCGGCCTCAAGACTTCTTAGAGCAGCTGCGTTCTGCTCCATTAGTGTAGCATTTTGTTGTTGCAACCGTTCGATCACGGTTTCCAACAATCTGGCATTGTCGGTCGTATCCGATCCATTGGGTGGTGGAGGAGGAGGAAGTCTAGGCGCCATTTGTTCTCTGGATACAGAGAAAAACGAGCGTTAGTTCTGTCCAAGAGTTAAAATAATGATAACTCATTAAACATACAGTAAGCACACAGCAAAAACACAGTGTACTCATAACCCTACAGCGTCCTTTAAGAGAACAAAACTGCTCTGATACCACTAATGTAACATCCCAAAATATAGTGATAACCATAATCAGAATTAATTACATTAATCATTAAAACAGTGCAGTCTTTACACAAATATACGAGGTCCAAAACGTCGAGCGGCTTAAGATACAAAATGTAATGTAGCCGACGGTGTACGAATTCTAAGACTAAACAAAATACTAGCAGTTACCACATGTCGAGCACTCTAGGGCTCAACCTTAATCCCTACTTCAACCGGATCGACATCTTCCGGAATTTCTTCTGCCAGCGCCTCTTCCAGCAGCTCACTCCCATCTGCTCCCATCCACATGAATGATCATCGCAAGGACAAGACGGACGTACAAAGACAATCGACAACGCAACGAAGAGAACACAGGGTAAGCTTATTGAATTTAATTCAAGTAAAATCATTCATTTCATAGCACATCAACATATCAAATATTTCACAACAGATAATTAAATCAATCCCTTAACTCAAATCAATTCCTGATACTAGACTGACCGTCCGGACTGTACGAATCTGTGTAGCTACAGGCGTCCTTGCACCCGAGTGGTGTAGTAACTGTATTACACTCGACAGCTGCCACTCGAGGTTAGTCCGTTTCTTACGTCGCCCATGTTAACTTATGGACTAAGGACCTCCTGCCATTCCCACACATGAACCACTCTCCTCTACATGAAGACGAGTGTCACGGAATATCAGGATGGACCAAGCCAGCATTAGCATGCCCACAGTCATACTTTACCAAATTCCACATTCAACATATGCGAGTCGTTCCTCCCTGGAACGCTCGTACGACAATCATAAACATTTAATCATCTCATATAATGTTCGTCATTCAAAGCCTTCCAGTTTTATTCTCATTTTTGTCTTTCAGTCCGAGTACGTAAACATTGAACTCTCAGCTCTCTTTATAACGAGGACTACCGAGAACGGGTGCTCGACACTGTCGATCGACACAGATGAATGATCTGTATTAAGAAGGGTGCTCGACACTGTCGGTCGACACAGATGAATGATCTGTATTAAGAAGGGTGCTCGACACTGTCGGTCGACACAGATGAATGATCTGTATTAAGAAGGGTGCTCGACACTGTCGGTCGACACAGATGAATGATCTGTATTAAGAAGGGTGCTCGACATTGTTGGTCGACACAGATGAAGGATCTGTATTTCAAGGATTTTTCAAGAAAGAGTAAGAGTGCTTGGGGTAAGACCGAGCACTACCCAATACGATTACTATGTATAAGGTCGACACTGCTCATTTTGAACTCTAAGTAAAAGACCTACATAACTCATGCTCGACCAGAATCCTTCCCGAATGAAAGTATTCCAATTCAAAGAAGTTTACTGGAACACCAAACGGTCGAGAACCGTTTAATGTCGGACACACATTATCATAGGGAATTTAATATTCAAGTTTCACTTACGCTCACTACTTCTAAGCATGTATATTTCATATTCACACATATCACTCATATCATGCACTTCAACCAACATATACCAACAATCAAATAACACAGTTCATACTTCATGCGGCACACATAATGTTCATACAGTACAAGACAGACATACGAATTAAATTTAATAAGCTTCCCTTACCTGAATAGCAGTGTACTCCTGAAAAGTAAGGTTTCGTCCGACCCCTAACAGCGTCCTACCCTCAGGTTTCGCTCGACAACTTTCACTTAATCTAAAACACCAGAAATCAGAAACAACTCAGACCGATAACCCATGCATGCAACTGAATCTTAGTTTGCATGTACTACCGAATAAACGTTCAGATCGACGTCCAGAGTCGAGTGACTTACCGGTTACAGAACTAGGATCTGTTCGGTTCGAATTGAAGCTCACGGTGCCAGGAACGTTCCTACGGTTCTGAAACGTGATCGGAGAAGAAGAGGATGAGTTACAGTAAGGAGAAGGTGAAGGTTTCTAGAGAGAAGTTGGAGAAAACGAAAGGTTAGGTTCTGAGGAAGAAGATGAATGGTGCAGGTGAGAGGGAATTTTCAAAAATTCTAGTTATGTCAACTCACGTTCGGTCGACGAACGTCTCCCAAGTTGACACCTGCACACCGAACTCTGAAATGGGAAGCTTCTCCCGCGACAGGTTGCGTGTGTGCATGCAGTGTTTGGTACGTTTTTAATGTTTCAGAGAAATGATGGGCGCGGATTTTCCGTGTACGACAGAGAGGGAGGGGATCAGATTAGGTAGTGGGTTTTACTGGCTGAGTAATGATGTGGCGTGCATTAATGGTGAGGATGTCAGAAAATTATCTTTGCTAAAATCAAGGGTCTTACAAAAGGGCATATAGAGGGTTTTTTTTTCTTTTTCTTTCTTTTTTTTTGTGTTTTTTTTTTGTTTTCAGAGAACCAAAACTGAAACCCTAAAATCGCAGAATGAAAACCCCAAATCACAGTGTCATTTTTTACGTTGTCGTCGTCGGATACTCAACCCTTCTCCCTCGTCGTCATCACCGGAGGTCAGTTGCGACGCGTTTCCATCATCTTCTCTCTCCACCACAACGCCGTTCGCACATAGGCTCGGTCAGAACTAAACCTGCGTTTGCTTCGAAGGAGGAAAGCTTTCGCGATCCCGCCACCACGAGAACGCCCACTGAGACGCCGGAAAAAGAAAACCCTCCTTGCGACGCTTGAACTAGGACGAAAGAAAAAGAGGAAAAGGGGACGAAGAGAGTGGCGCTAGCTCCTCTTACATTGCAAGCCAGAAAAGAAAGGGGAAAGGAGAAGGTCTACCCGCACAACCAAGGACCCTGGAAGTCCACCACGGTAGTGAGGCATTTAGCAGTGGGGGCCGAGACGATGGCGACGACGGTGCAACGTTTCAGGCAGAGATTTGGGAAGAACACTGAAACTGAAAATGTGTTTTGGTTTTGAACCCTTGAAGACGCTATTTCCTCAGTTAAGTAAACAACTAAGGTAATATGTCCCTTACTGCCTCGGTTAAAATTAAAATCGTGGCATAAACCCCTCAGAATAATATTCAAAATAATAATAAAATGACAAATTTGAAAATATCCTCCAATATAGGCATCGGTTCGTGGTTAAATTGAGGTCGTATCCCCATTCGAAAATGCGATTCAGTTCAAAAGTCTAATCTGCATTGTTAGTGGCAGGGGTTTCTGCCTCTCGATTCTCTGAGCAACTGAGGCAGTAAACCTGTTTCCAAAAAGCTGTCAGGTCAAATATTGATTTTTTAAGAAGTCAGCAGGGTTTTCTGCCTCGGGTGTTTATAGAAACGAGGCAATATCCTTCTTTAGGCATCAGTTCTTGTACAA
The DNA here is from genome assembly GCF_029865625.1 of Vigna umbellata. Taxonomy (NCBI): domain Eukaryota; kingdom Viridiplantae; phylum Streptophyta; class Magnoliopsida; order Fabales; family Fabaceae; genus Vigna; species Vigna umbellata. Next base: position 41,582,816 of record NC_142173.1, read on the forward strand.
TCGAGACATATACGTTCGTTAAAACTACGAAAATGGCACCGCGCTTTGATACGCTTTGGTTTCAGTAAAACCGAGGCACATACAGCGCGTTAAAAACCCTCTTTTTTACTAGTGTACACTTGTCCTGAATTAACCTATAAATAAGGATTTTATTGTTTTGTTGACAGATGAAAAGAATTTGAAGGAAAAAAATGAAAAATAATAGGGATTTGAAAAGAAAAAGAAAGCAAAGAGGGGGTTTGAAGTAGAATGAAGGAAGAAGAATAAAAGTAGATAGGAGAGTTAAAGTGTTGAAGGTAAAGAAACTATACGAAAGAGAGAAAGGGGGAAAGGTGGTGAAAAAGAGATGAGAAAGAGAAAAAAGAGTAATGAAAGGTGTACACCAAATAAGAGAGAAAGAGAAAAATGACGATGCAAGGAATGTGGAGAGAGAAGAAAAAAAGAAATACTAACATGTGTCATTTTTAAATACAAACTTAACCAAAATAATTTTGAATTTTTTAAAATGAAATAAAGGTTGAATTGAGAAAAAAAGATATTATATTAAATAAAGTTCAAAAATAATATATAATTAAAATAATAAATAAACACCATGAGTTTGACAAAGTGATTATAAAAATGATTAAAACAATGTTCATCAAATGTTTAATATAAATAAAAAGATGATAAAACTCATATTTAAAATAAATAACGAGAACATTTATGTATAATATTAGAAAGTAGTTTTTAAGTCTAACTCAACCCGACAAAATCGGTTTATACAGTGAGGTTTGCATCCTACTTATATATTATAATTTGACCTTATTTTTAATCCATTTGAGACTTTCAATGTATAATAATGATTGAATTTATCTATAAAAAGTCATATGTTAATATTACGGTGAGAAGGATAAGAAACTAATCTCAATTAAAAAAACATAGAGGGAAAGATGTTTTCCAATAAACCTAATGTGAATGACAAAAGATGTAACTTTTGGTGACCAATAAAAATCTTAACGGGTGATACTCCCTCCACCACCATATTTTCTCCCTCCACCTCCCCAATTTTATTACATATTTTTTGAATTACAAAACTAACCTTTTATAATTACAAAAATAACCTTTTTACTTTTTAATCCTAATTATTTATTTTAATCCTAAAATGTATCTTTCTACTCCTTCTCACCCACCTCCCAACCCTTTCAGATTCTCACCCAAACTCCATGACATTCGTTTCTCATCTTTCATCTTTCCTCCATATCCATATTATTCAAAAATAATATATCAAAAAATATAAATTATATTATTTAAATATCTTCAAAATTAATATAAAAAAAACTATAAAATATAAACCATATAATCTTTAAACGGATGTGAGCATCCGTCAACGGATGTCAACATCCGTTTAAGGGAAAACGGAGGTGGACATCCGTTTTCATCTTTTGACCTCCTCTACGTTACTTTTCACACCTACCGTTTTTCCTCTCCACTTACAAAATACCACGTGTGATTTTCTCTCCCCTAACAAACTTTGTTTCTTTTCTCTAGCACTCAAATGGTTTCATCGTCAAATCTTCACATTCAAGCGTCACTGGAGCTCCATCACTATTCCATTATCATTATCGTCTTCTTCTCCAAAATTCTTCCTCCCCACGCCCATGGTACTTTCAAATACACTCAGTGACTCCATCAAATCACACACACAGGGGCACTACTTCACCTTTGTGCTTTACCCTCCATTATCACTCCATAAGCATTTTACCCAGGAACAGGGACAATCACACGGCACCCGCTCAACCCTCAAACAGAGAAACCCAATCACGCGTGACCTTCTTCTTCCATTTTCATCACCCAACGACATCCTTTCATCACCTGCAATTCCAACACAATACATCAACATTTTCACCCAATTTCCAACAGCTTCCATCTTCCATATTCAACACAGGGATCACACGGATCACAACCCAGGTCCACGTTCTTCCATTCTACCATTCAACTCCATCCTAAATCCTCTACTCTTCCGCTCCTATCTCAAATATTCCAACAGTACAGGGTAATCAATTAATAAAAAAAACAAGTAACGAGAGGGGGCAATGTCTCGCGGTGGCTCGCCGGAGGAGGGGAATCAGTGTTGGCTCCGTTTTGGATGTCTTGGGTAAAAGATGGTGGGCTCTGTCAGCGCCGGTTTTGGCGGCGCGTCTCCGGTAGAGGGTATTGCAATGGCGGCCGTCGGCGGTGAATGAATAGACAGAGCGGTGGCTGGATCCGTGATTTCAAAATATAGAGGAGAGGAGTCCCTACGCGTTTGGAAAAGAGAGGGGAGGAAAGGTGCTGCCGCACCGTCGCATACCACCCACCGCTGAAGGAGGAAGAAAACTTGTATGGAGGAAAAATTGAAGATGAGAATGATGGTGTTTGGGTGAGAATCTGATAAGGTTGGGATATAGATTTTAGGGTTAAAATAAATAATTAAAATTAAAAAGTATAAAGGTTATTTTTGTAATTATAAAAGATTAGTTTTGTAATTCATAAAATATATAATAGAATTGGGGAGGTGGAGGGAGAAAATGTGGTGGTGGAGGGAGTAACACCCAAATCCTAACTCAGCACAAAATAATTGTCCCTGTCAAGAGGAAGTTTCACGCAAGGTAAAAAGTACGGAGAACGTTGTAGATTTTTTTAAACACGTTTATGTCTTACCTATAAACACCATACATAAAAAAAATTACTCTTACGTCTGAGAGGTCAAACGTAAATATACGTTTATTTTACAAATGTTAATCATAAATTTATATATGGTATGTAAGCGTCATATATAAAAGCTATTTTTTAGTTTAATGATTAACAACCATATATAAATATTAATCATTTGATAATAAAAATCTCAGCGTGAATTTTTTACATATATTACAGAGTAAGAAAAAAAATTCAATATATAAATTAAGTAAAATTATAATATTGTAACTTTCATGAATTATAATATCTAAGTAAAAGGTTTCCTAATTCTATAAATAAGTTAATTTGGATCCATTAACTACATATTTGTTAGGCTTAAATGCTTACTTCGTCCCTCATGTTAAGAGGTGAATTTCTGTTTAGTGTCCGGTTTTAAAATTGAATTTATGGAGTCCAAGAGTTGTAAAATTTGTATAAATAAAGTCCTCTCCGTTAAATTAGCATAAACGGAGTTAAGTTCGTGCTGACGTGGCTATAAAATCTGACTCTTTTTTTCCTCTCATCTGATCTTTCTGCAACGTTCAACTTTTTCTCTTTCTATACTAATGATTTTCATAATTTTCATAAACTCAAACGTTCAGCTTTTCTTTCTGCAACATTTTTTTTTCATAGTTTGGTGGTGACAAGGGAGAAGTGGTCCTGGGTGGTGGTGATGAGGAAGTAGAAGTGGAAAAGGAGGAATAGGGAGAGGATGGGAATGGAGAAAGGTGTGTTATGGGAAGTGGACCACCACAAGCCACCACTGCAACCTATCACCACCGCTGATCATCTTCACCGCCATCATAACCTATTTTGCCTCACCCCCATCAACACAGACCTGCAATAAGAAAAAGCCACTGCAAAGCCACTGCGAAGCCGTCACCACCGACCCACCCCCTTCTCCATCATTCTCGTGCAACTACCTCTATTGTGAAACCTTCACCAACCTAAATCGCACCGCTGTTCAAGCCAGACGCACCACCCCCAACCTTCTGCGCGAACCAGATGCGTCATCAAACCTGCAAGAAGAGATACCAAACAATCCAGATCCAAAATCACACAACCATCAAAATCGCACCTCGCATCTTCATCTCTGTTTTTAGGAGCCTCTCCAAGAAGCTAGTGACCCCCTTGGGTGGTCTGGAGCACAAGGTGATGCGATGGGGAAAATCGGAGATCACGAAGGGGCCAGCGTCGTAAACAAGTGCGGGGTTCGATATCACGGACTCCATGGCGGCCACGATGAAGAGGGGGAAGCCGTTGAAGGCGAGTCTGTCAATGCGGAGATTGCTCGCCACGTCGTGAACCCAGGATTGGATGAAGTTGGCGATGACGCAATCTGATGGATGCTGCTCTAGGAAACTAGTGATGGGGACGCGGAGGAGCATGTTGGCGCAGTAGAACTTTCCGGCACTTTCAGCGTCATTGGCGGCGGACATGAGTTGTACACCGTCCGGGAAGCCGACTTCTCATGACAACCCAGGAGAAACCATTTCTCCCTTTTAACTTTGATCCTTTTATGGAGGGTCTGAAATTTTGATTTAGGAGGGATTGCAATATGGGCATGGGTATTGGAATTGAAAATTTGTGATGAATTGGTTGAATTAATGGCTGGAGTTGAATGTTTCAAGAAGGAGGAAGGCTCTTTGGGTGATAAAGATACGAAGGAGAATAAAAAAAAAACCTTGATTGGGAGAGAAAAATATGGCAACAATAGCAGAGGAAAGAGAAAAAAGTGCAGTCAGGTCAGCACAAACTTAATTCCGTTTATGCTAATTTAATGGAGGGAACTTTATGTATACAATTTTTACAACTTTGGGACTCAACAGATTCAATTTTAAAACCGATACTAAAAAGAAATTCACCTTTTAACATGGGAACGAAATAAATATTTAAGCCTATTTGTTATTATGATAGTTTTTTTTAGAAAGAAAGTGACACTAGTGAAATATGATTTTAATTTATTCAAAATTAATACCACTTTTAATTTAAAATATTAATATATAGTGTTGAACTTTACATGTTTAAAATTTAGATTCACGTTTAAATTTCTAGTACGTGTTGACGTTTGTAATAACAACTATCAATTGAATTTTTTAATATATTAACAATACTTATTTTTTATATAAATAAAAGATAAAAAAATGTTTTAGAATTGTTGTTGGGTGAAAATAGTGATTACATAAGATGGAAAAGGTTGCATATTATAAAAAACGTCATAATTGAGTATGTCCTTTGCTGTCGGATTAGCCCAACTAAGAAGTTCTTTACCCTTATCCAAAATCTTCATCATGAAAATATTTTTTGTACAGGTTCAGCTTCTTCATCACTAACTTTGCACAACATTTTAGAGACAAGGCTCAGCATTTTGAGAAACACGCGCAACTCTTTTTTATCGAAAAAGACATAAAATACTTATCATAAGGCCTGATTAAATCGTGTCAACAGAGAATAACCCCCACAAATACATATAAAAGATTATCTTTAGTGGGGATCATTTAGGTCACACTTCAATTATTTTAAAATAAAAAATCATGCCCAGTGTACCACAATTATCCACACATATACTATAAATTTATTTTATTTTTAATTAATATAAATTTTTTAATATATCTTTTTAGTTAATATAAAATTTTTAATATATCTTTTCACATTGAGATATATACATACTGAATGTGAGACTAAATATTAATGATAACTCGATAAAGATGATACAATAAATATAATAAATAACAAATCTTGTTAAAATATATTTCATATATATATATGATGTCATTTTAAAAAATGAAGATATAAACCTCATTTTGTGAGGACATAAAATATAATTAAGAGTTAAGATAACATTCTGTGAGGTCTCGGAAATTTAAACCATGATTACTGTCAAATTTGTCAATTATTGCACTGCTGAGTCACCTGACTGCTTCCATAAATGCACCGCGCCACACGTTCAGTGCATTAAAAACGCACTAAACGCTGCATGCATGAGCGCCACTTGTCACGTAGAAGTTTCGGAAGTCAGAAGTGAGAGTGCAGGTGTCAGCAGAGGAGACGCTCGTTCGTTTGGGCGTGGAAATTAACAAAACTGAGTTTCGAAAAACGCTCTCTCACCTGCACGCACTCTTCTTCTTCCTCATAACCAAACCTTTCATTTTCTCCAACTTCTCTCTAGAACCAGTTCACCTTCTCTCTACTGTAACTCACCATTCCCTTCTCCGATCACGTTTCAGAACCGTAGAAACGTTCCTGGAGACGTGAGCGTCATTCTGATCCGAACTGAATTTGGAACTGAACTGGTAAGTCCTCATTGCTAAGCTTTCGTCCTTTTGGTTTCATGCGAACCCTAGTTCTGGTTGCATGCATGGGTTCTAGGTTGAGTTATTCCGATTTCTGGTGTTTTAGATTAAGTGGAAACTGTTGAGCGAAACCTGAGGGTAGGAAGTTGTTAGAGGAAGCACTAAATCTTGCTCTTTGGGAATACACTGCTATCCAGGTAAGGGAAGCTTATATGTTTAATTTATACTTGTGTGTTGTATGAAAGAATGTTATGAAGATATGTATGTGGGCTGTTTGAGTATGCATGAACGAATACTGATTGTATGGATGAATATAAATTCTTATTTGGTTGATCCGCATGTTGGTTTGATATGTATGGAAGATGGATGATTAATGTAATGTATGAGTTATTAATGTGATAAATTCTATAAGATCTGTAGATTAATATTGGATGTGAAGTTATGAAGTATGAATCTTATGAAAAATGAAAAGTTAAGATAGTTGGAAAAATCTGAATATGATAATTCTCTCTATGATAAATTACGTTCGTCATCGTACGGTCTTATACCGTTCGGTTTCCCTGACAAAGATTTAGAGTAGAATTCTTTCATTTGGAAAGAGTTCGGTTTGAGAACGAGCGCCTTCATTGAATTACTATGTTTGAGCGTTCGGCTCAGCATAGAGTTGTAGTATGCTTTAAATTAAATAATATTGAATTAAGAAACGTTTGGTCTTATACCAAGCGTTCGTCCTAAATAGCGTTCGGTCTGATACCGAACGTTCGTCCTAAATAGCGTTCGGTCTTATATCGAACGTTCGTCCTGAGTAGCACTCGGTCTTCTACCAAGCGTTCGTCTAAATTGATGCTCAGTCATCTACCTAGCGTTCGTCATAGTCAGTGCTCTGTCACATACTAAGCACTCGTATTATTGAATAACCACTTGGATAAAATAGCGTTCGTTCAAGTATTTGAATATTCACATTCTTACGTTCGTTCTAATACTAGTATCGGTCTTCCATGTGCAAATTTCTTCAAAGAAGATTTCTAAGTATTATTAACCATCCTTCTTATATTGAATCTGGTTCAAGATCTTTATTATGAAATTTTCTAAGTATCAGTACTCCTTCAAATTGAGTCGTTTCATTTAACTGACCAAACAGAGAGTCACGTTCGTCCATCCAGTACTTTATTTGGACGTTCGTCCTAATTCTTCAAAGGGCTGAACGTTCGTCCTTTTATGCTCTTAAAGTTAAATATGAGAATGATGATAAATTATAAGATCTTACCCTGCGAACACTATATTGAGTGATTCTATGAGTATGGGATTTGAACGAGCGTTCCATGGAGGAACGTCTCTTATATATATTTGAATGTTAAATTTGGTAAAGTATGACTGTGGATAAGCTAAGCCAGGCTTGGTCCATCCTGATATTCTGTGACACTCATCCTCACGTAGAGGGGAGTAGTTCATGTGTGGGAACGGCAGGAGGTCCTTAGTCCATAAGTTAACATGGGCGACGTAAGAACGGACTAACCTCGAGTGGCAGCTGATTAGGTATATCCCGGCTACTACACCACTCGGGTGCGAGGACGCCTGTAGCTACACAGATCATACAGTCCGGATGGTCGTCATATATATATATATATATATATTCATATAATGTTACATGATGGTTATATGTTAAAACTATGTGCTTGTGTGGAATGATATGTTTATTGTATGTGTTGATGTATAATTTAAATTATATAAGCTTACCCTTTCGTTTCCTTGTGTTGTCGCCTTGTATATGTACGTTCGTCCTGTCATTGCAATGATCATCCGTGTGGATGTGAGCAGATGGAGGTGCGTCGCTTGAAGAAGTGCTAGAAGAAGAAAATTTGGAAGACGCTAATCTGGTGGATGTAGAAGTTAAAGCCGAGCCTTAGAGCGCTCGCGGGTGTCTGTAGTTAGCTTTAGTAATGTTATTTTTGAACGTTCGGTTATAGTTTTGTAAGACCGTTCGTCCCTGAACTCTTGCTTGTATAAGTGTTCGTTATTTCTGTATGATTATGCCGTTCGGTATTTTGACGCTCGTTCAGAATCGTAAGACTGCACTGTTTTATATGATTAATGTAATTAATTCTGATTATGGTAATTACTATATTTTGGGATGTTACACATTCAATTATTTTATTATTTAAAAAGTCCAACTTCAAATAGAATTTTTTATTAGTTGAGTTTTATTTTATAAGAATTATCATCTTTCTAAAACTTTTTTAAAACCTTTTCTCTGTTTTTTTTTCTTAATATCTGACTTCATCTTTCATTTGTTTGAGGATCGGAGTACAACATAAGATTCTTGAATATAGTAAGTTCATCTATAACTCTTCTTTGAGTCTTGCTAGAAAATCTGTTACATGTGGGGTGCATGAGTTTGCTTGTGATGTTAAAGGGTTCAAGATGAATATATGTTTGATTAACATTGTAAGGGTGTGTTATGTTGGTTAATCAGAGTTTTGTGTGTGCAAGTAGAGTAACCTATGTGAAGTAGAACTTATGTGGAGTACTAATGAATGCATATTTATGTCCTCATTTAGCCTTTAATATTGAATTCTTATGTGATTTTTGTGCCTGAAAAGACTGTTTCAAATAGGATTTTTTATAATTGGTTTTATTGAGCATGACATACAAAAACTTGTTAAAAATAACTTTTCAGTTGTATAAATGTTCTACAAATATTTTGAGGTGTGTTTGTGCAACTGCAACTAAGTTGAGCTCACAGAGGTATGAAAATAAATTGAGTAAAGCTTCATGATACCTTAAAAATAAATCCAAGAAAAACAAATAATCAAAACTATAAAAAAAATTCAAGTCAAGCATTGTATGGAGAAGGAAAAAAAAATCATAAAAAAGTGAAAGTTTTTGGCTAAACCTAAACTGAATTTGGCTAAGCCGGGAAGAGGGAAAAAGAAACAAAAATTGTACCTTGTGATTTTCTATATCTTTTTCCAAAAAAAAAAGACTTTGATAATTGATAAACTTTTATCATAAAAGATAATTTGGGATGAATATATCTTTAGATGTTTTTAAATAATTATCTTATTTAATTATATTAGTAAATATCACAAGATAAATATATGTCAAAAAATTTTGAATCTCACAAGATCTTCTTAAATTTTTTTAGATCTCCAAAATAATTAAATATATCTTGAAAATATTGGATTATTTAGAAAATCATTGAAGGAGATTACATTATCAGAAAGAATATTACAACAACAAAAAAAGTCCAACCCGATTTCTATATAAAAAGACATAGTGAAACACATAATAAGAGCTTATAAAATCTTTGGGGGACCGAATTTGATCCTTCCTCTCATCTTTCACATTCTCCACCCCTTCTTCTTCTATTTTTTATGTTATTTATATGTTTATACATTCCATGAAATGTTAAATCAAGTATTTTAAACTAAGGAAGATTTCGAGTTGCCTAGATAAGCAAATTGGATAACTAATTAGTTAAATCAAGTGTTCTTGTTTTTTTGAAACAGTGTCGTGCAGTACAACAAAACTATTGGGCACCAAGCAAATAACTTAAGTTAGTGGTAACTTTTAGAGGTTAAGGGCATTGGGCAATATCTTGGGATCGTTGGGAGCTCACTTAATAGATATATCTAGGGTCCAAGGCGTTGGGTGATACTTTGATCACATTAGGTGTTCACTTGACAATGAGCATTAGAGGATATGGCATTAGACGCCACCTTGATTTTGTTTTTAGCTTGTCTCAGTAAATCAAAATGAGAAAGTTACTACTTTTATGTGTTTAGTTGGTTATGATGATGAGAAATGTACTATACATGGGTAGCCGACCGTCCTAGGAGATGACCATCTACACCGACCGGTAATTCAATGATTGTGAGGCAGGTAAGATGGATGTCGTTAATGACCAATTAGTACACTTGTTTACCATATCAGTGGAAAATATATAGTATTTATGGGCAGTTAGCAGGTATATTACTAAATATTAATGGTTTGATTGTCGTATCAAATATGAATATACGACATTATTGTCATATCCAATATGAATTAATGAGCTTGATTGCCATAAGCCCTATAAATATAGGGTTAATGTCCAGGTAAAGACATCTTAATCTATTACAATAAAATATAAACCTCTTTATGAAACATATCTGACTTGAGCATAGGAGTTTCTTCTGCAGGTCAACAACTCATCAAAGTGGATTGCATTCTTGGAGAGGATTGAAGATCAAAAGAGAGCAGAGCAAGGAAGGACGACCGACCCTCAGACCAATTCAACCGAAACATTTTGGTGCCCACCGTGGGGCCGAGCGGCATCCCCACGATTCCACAAGGAACCAGACGTGCGCTCGGTCTCGACATCGCTACTTCGAATCAATACCAGGTTTTGCCACAAGAGTAAAATATTCCGTAATAATTTCTAAAGGCATGTCTTTTGTTTTGAGAACTTTCAGGAAGGTTCAGTCCTACGTTCAACCTTGACATGTTTCACTTTTCATATAATTTATATATTATAATATATTTGTTTAACTCATATTTTTTAGAGTAAAATTATTCTACACAGGAAGGTTTAGTCCTACGTTACACCTTGATAGGTTCCACTTTTGATTATAATTTATAAATTATAATATTTTTGTTTACCTCATATTTTTGTGAGTAAAAATATCATGCACAGAAGGTTCAGTCCTACGTTCAACCTTGACAGGTTCCACTTTTCATTATAATTTATAAATTATAATATATTTGTTTAACTCATATTTTTGTGAGTAAAAATATTCTGCACATGAAGGTTTAGTCCTACGTTCAACCTTGACAGGTTCCACTTTTGATTATAATTTATAAATTATAATATATTTGTTTAACTCATATTTTTGTGAGTAAAAATATTCTGCACGGGAAGGTTCAGTCCTACGTCCAACCTTGACAGGTTCCACTTTTGATTATAATTTATAAATTATAATATATTTGTTTACCTCATATTTTTTGTGAGTAAAAATATCCTGCACAGGAAGGTTTAGTCCTACATTCAACCTTGACAGGTTCCACTTTTCATTATAATTTATAAATTATAATATATTTGTTTAACTCATATTTTTGTGAGTAAAAATATTCTGCATAGGAAGGTTCAGTCCTACGTTCAACCTTGACAGGTTCCAATTTTGATTATAATTTATAAATTATAATATATTTGTTTAACTCATATTTTTGTGAGTAAAACTATTGTGCACAGGAAGGTTCAGTCCTACGTTCAACCTTGACAGGTTCAACTTTTGATTATAATTTATAAATTATAATATATTTTTTTACCTCATATTTTGTGAGTAAAAATATCCTGCACGGGAAGGTTCAGTCTTACGTTCAATCTTGACAAGTTCCACTTTTCATTATAATTTATAAATTATAATATATTTGTTTAACTTATATTTTTGTGAGTAAAAATATCCTGCACAGATAGATTCGGTCCTACGTCGTTCAACCTTATCAGGTTCTAGTGACTTTTTATTATAGTTTATAATATATTGAAGTGTTTACTTAACACATATTTTTGAGAGTAAAAATATCATGCGCAGGAAGGTCCAGACTTACGTTCAACCATGGTCTTCTGGTGACCAGCTCACTAGCAATCTTGGGCGGCCAAGTGACCAGCTCACTTGTGTCTTCTAGTGATCTACTCACTAGCAATCCCGAGGGCCATACAGAGACATTCAACTATGGTCTTCTGGTGACCAGCTCACTAGCAATCCTACGCGACCAAGTGATCAGCTCACTTGTGTTGTCTAGTGATCTACTCACTAGCAATCCCGGGCGACCATACGAAGACATTCAACTATGGTCTTCTAGTGACCAGCTCACTAGCAATCCTGGGCGGCCAAGTGATCAGCTCACTTGTGTCTTCTAGTGATCTACTCACTAGCAATCCCGGGCGGCCATACGAAGACATTCAACTATGGTCTTCTAGTAACCAGCTCACTAGCAATCCTGGGCGGCCAAGTGATTAGCTCACTTGTGTCTTCTTGTGATCTATTCACTAGCAATCCCGGGCGGCCATACGAAGACATTCAACTATGGTCTTCTAGTGACCAGCTCACTAGCAATCCTGGGCGGTCAAGTGATCAGCTCACTTGTGTCTTCTAGTGATCTACTCACTAGCAATCCCGGGCGGCCATGCGAAGACATTCAACCATGGTCTTCTAGTGACCAACTCAAATAGCTCCTACTACGACTATACTACAAAAAGTTAAACCTCTTCGCACCTGCAAACAACTGCTCGGGGCTTGGGGGGCTTAATGTACTATACATGGGTAGCCGACCATCCTAGGAGAAGACCATCTACACCGACCGGTAGTTCAATGATTGTGAGCCAGATAAGATGGATGTCGTTAATGACCACTTAATGCACTTGTTGACCATATCAGTGGAAAATATATGGTATTTATGGGCAATTAACAGGTATATTTTAAATATTAATGGTTTGATTGTCGAATCAAATATGAATATACGACATTATTGCCATATATTATATGAATTAATGAGCTTGATTGTCATAAGCCCTATAAATATAGGGTTAATGTCCAGGTAAAGACATATTAATCTATTATAATAAAATATAGACTTCTTTATGAAACATATCTGACTTGAGCGTAGGAGTGTCTTCTGCAGGTCAACAACTCATCAAAGTGGATTGCATTCTCGGAGAGGATTGAAGATCAAAAGAGAGCAGAGCAAGGAAGGACGACCGACCCTCAGACCAATTCAGCCGAAACAAGAAATTTACTATTGTTATGAGAAAACTTATAATTTGAATTATCTCTTATAATTACACTAGTTTACCTTGTTATATGTTGTGTCCTTGTTTGTTCACTTGCTATGATCGTATGTTATACGTGGATAGTGATGGTGAAAGTAGGAGAGCGCATGAAGCAATATGACTACTAATGGTCTTCTTAGAGAAAACTTAATATATGTGTGGTCTCTTATAAGTACATTAGTTTATCATGTTGTCTATTATGTTGTGTTTTGTGCACTCTGTTATTATTGTATGTTAAATGTGAGTAGATGATGGTGTAGGTGGGAGAACATATGAAGCAATAGAACTGCTAATCATTTTTCTAGATAATATAATTGTTGTTTAAGTATAAATCTTTCTAATTGATGAAATACTAATTATTTTTTAAAAGTTTAATTTTAACTTTCTTATAAAAGATTTGTAAATACATTTTATATACATTTTTACTAGAGCTTTCAAAACGGGCCACCCAGCCCGACCCTACCCGACCCACTACGGGTTGGTCACTTAGTGAACCAACCCAACCCGGCTCATTTATTAGTGAACCAGAAAAATTCGAACCCGGCCCGACCCACCACGGGTTGGTGGGTAAACGGGTTGGCTCACTGGCTACTTAATTACAATTTTTTTTAAATAAAAAAAGTTACAAACTTTCTATAATTCAAATCTAAACAAATTTCACTTCCAAATTTCACTTGCAACATGAGTGTTTAATTAATTTTGAAAATAAGGAACTTAAATAATTTTTTCAAACAAAAATAAAATAATAAATATTTTTTTATAAAATTAAAATTAAATTTTAATAAAATAAAATAAAATTAGGTAGGTGGGTTGGTGGGCCAACCCGGCCCACCACGGGTTCAACCCGCATGAGCCGGGTTTAAATGAGCCGGGTTTAAATTTGACCCGTATAAAAAAATACAATTTTTTCAAACCCAATCCAATTCAAACCTGTGATGGACCAGATTGGCTCGCAGATTGTGACCCATTTTGACAACTCTAATTTTTACTAATTTTATATGAATATTTTAAAGACGTCTATACCTTCTTAACGAGAGAGTGAAAGACCTAAAGAAAAAACTCATATGTGAAAATTACTGAATTTGGAGCAAAATTTATTTAGTAATAATAATAAAAACAATAATAATAGCAAATAAAGTATTAAAAAAGAATTTAAAAAACAATTTTTTAATAAGACACAAATTATGTAACATAAACATGTACAAAATATGGAAGACAATTTCCATATATAAACATAACTTAAATAGAGTAGTATATAAAAATTACAAAAACGGAAAACTATTAAAAAAACTTTTGTTCTTGATATATTTGACGAGATGGAAAATAACAAACGAAAAGATTAACAGGTTTCAAAAAGAAATCTCCTTTATGCATTTTTTTTCCACCAATAGAGTTTTATTTTTTAAGAAAAAATATTGTAAACACACGAGTTCCTTTAGAAATTAAAGTTTGAATGCATTTTGTAGAATCATAACATATTCTTCATCTATAACTCAACAAACATAATATTCTTAAATAAAATAAGTATACTCAACAAAACTTTTCTCTTTCTAAACATATAAGCATGTGTGTACTTTTTGTTTCAGTAAAAACATTTAAAATCTATATATTTCACCATGGTAATAAGGTTTGTCTGATACTCAAATCTAAATAAAAATGTCAAAAATAAATATAAAAAACTTATACAAATTTGGTTGAACATAAGTCAATTTTATTTTATGAATAAAATAATTTCAAATTATTATTACTATTTTTTAAATATGTTAAAATAATTGCAGTAAAAATTATTTTGAATTATCGTTTTATTTCAATTTTAAATTACATCAAACCATTAACTATTAGATATATCAAACATATGCATACCAAGGAATGACCTGGGTGATTGAATTCAAATCTAATATTCAATATAATCTAAATTTAATATTTTAAAATTTATATCATCATTTAATATATTGGATTAATCCAATTCAAAGCTTTTGATTGAGTTAATTTGGATAAGATTTTTCCAATTATAGATTTATATTAAATTAATTTTTTAATGTAAAAAATTATTTTTGTTATGAATAAATTATATAAATATAATAAGTATTTAACTTACTACTAATTTTAATAAAATAATATCATATTAAAATAGTCTATAATTTTAATAATAACTATTATAATAGACTAGAATTTTATATAACTTGTTATGAAATTTTACTAAAATAATATCATATTAAAAATAAAAATTTGTTTATAAATTTATAAATATTAAAATAGAAATTTGGGTGAAGTAAAATATTTTAAAATTTTACTTAATCATAATTATTTATTTTACTTAATTTTATTTATTTAATACTACCCGTTCAACATAATCATAAATTGGGTCGCTTTCGAAATTATTTTTGAGTACGCTTAAATATTATCATTTGTCATAAAACTCCTTTCCTTGGAATCAATCATTAGTGTTTAAAACGATGCAAGTAGGAATTGATTTTCTCAGCCAACGTGTCGATAGATTTTTCCTCGCCTTTCTCATTCTTATCAACTGAAGCTTAACCTTAAGAAAAATTAAAATAATTATATCAACAACTATTGCAGATCATATCACATGGCTGATCATGTTTTGCCACTGTTACATAAAAAGGACTCCTCCACCTTTCTTTAGTATATCCATAACTTTAATACATGGATTTCTTTTCTTTACATTTTTTAATTTTATTTCATTAGTTTATAAAAAAATAATTTCTTTTCTATTTTTTAAATAATTTTTAATGTAACTTTAATTATTTCATAAATTAAAATAATTATTTTATTATTTTTATCATTTCAATAATTATTTTTAAAATTCAAATAAGTATTATAGTAAAACATATTTAACAAAAATAAATTATACATGTTATTTATTTTATAATTATTCTTAATAAAAATTATTCTATAATTTAATAATTTTTTACTAAAACAAAAAATAAACACAGGTATTTCAGTTATTTATTAAACTTATTCTTCAATAAACATTTTTTTATCAATAAAATTTGAACTTCAATTTTTGTTTAAAAGAGTTTAACGCGATTTACTCCAACCAATAATTTACTGGCCGCGGACTACATCATATCGTAAAAATATATTTTAAAAGTTAAGTTAAACTAAATTTTATCCTTAAATTTAAATCTAAAATAGCATTATAATTTTTTTTAATCAAATCTTTCTTACGTTAAAATATCTTAAATACAAATAAAGTTTAATTTTTGTTTTCTTTTTAATTTTTAAAATGCAGTCCAAATACTATCATATGTACTACTTAGAGAACCAAAAGTAATATATCTTAAAATCAGAGTATTAAAAAACTAACAAGTATATTTTACCTTTAAAAAATATATCCTGGTATTTAAAATTTTTAAATTAAATAAATTAAAGTGAAAAGTTAGTAAAAATGTTTCGGTTATGTTTTAAGAAGTTAATTTGTTCGGCTATCTAAAAAGGGTGTTGCTCCCTCCACCCCCACACATCTCTTCCTCCACCTCCCCTTTACTATTTTGCCCCTTTCTCCACCTTTCTTTTATTATTTTGCCTCTCAGTAAAATTTTATTTTTAAAATTGTTGTTTTTTAATTTTATTCATTTATAACATATTTCACTGATAACCTACGTAGTTCCTTGTATGAGTAAAATATTTTTCTTCAAAGCTTGGTGATCGTGAAAAGAATTATCAAACAATCTTCTTCTTGTTCTCGGTGCAGTGCGTTTGTGGTGTAGTGTCCTTGTCGTGGTTCCTCTCCAGGTACGTAGTCATAATCCTTCCAATAATCCTAAACCCTAAACCCTTCCCATACTTCCAATAATCCTTTTAATATCCAAGCCTATAATCCTTGCATGAGCCGCAAAACGTAGTAAAATAAAAACGAAACGTAAAAGGAACACTGCCTCTGGACGGATGACATCCTTCAACGGATGTCAACATCCGTTTAAGGCAAAACGGATGTGGGATGTCCGATTACCCTTCAACGGATATCCCACATCCGTCGACGGAAGTCCGACATCCGTCGAAGGGTAACGGATCTCCCACATCCGTTTCGGCCTTTCGCGGACACTGTTGAAACGCGACAAGCACCAAGGCAGAAAGCACCGAAAACAAACCTGTACCACGCCGCATGCCGCAGATCCGCTCCTCTCCCAGCTGAACGGCCTCCACCGCACCAAGGCACCAACGGTTCAACGGCTGCTCCGCAAACGCTCTTCCGGAAAATGAAGAAGAAAGAAATGGAGAAATAGAAGTGAAAGGTTGATGAGGCTTGACAGAAGAGAAAATGATAAACGGAAATGGAGAAGAAGCTTGACGGAAGAGAGAAAAGTAAACGGAAATGGAAGAGAGGAAGAGGTGCAGAGGGAAGTAAATCAGAAGTTTTAAATAAATTAAAATATTAAAATAATAAAAATAAAAAATTTTAACTTTTGAGGATATAATTGTCATTTTAGAAGGATATAATTGGCATTTTAGAAAATTGGGGAGGTGGAGGAAGAGACGTGTGGGGGTGGAGGGAGTAACACCCATCTAAAAAACAAGGAAACCCAGTAATTTTTGTCCCTCCCTCTTTAGCCCAATATTGAGCTAATTGATCTGTTCAACGTCATCAAGCCCATTGGGCTCAGTTTACTGAAAACCCATATTGTATAGGCTTTCATATTTAATGTCGACTTCATCACTCAATTTTGTTGGTTTGATTTTGTTTATTGTTATAATAATTAACAGACGTGTTTAAATGGCATTTTCTGTAAGTATTCTTAGAGAAGGAAAATAAATAAATTACAATTTTCCATAAATTAAAATCAATTCATACTTAAAAATAAATAAATAAATAAGAGAGCTTCTATAAATAAATTTTTGCATAAGTTAATTCTTATGGAGAAACTAATTTCAAATTTTCTTTTCTATTTTATTTCCTAGAAGGAATTTATTCTGAATTAACTCAAACAGATCCAATATGTATTTACTTATTTCTAATAACTTAAAAAATTAAGTTTTTAATATTAATACTTGAATTATTTTTTCTATATTTGTAAATAAGTATAGCCTAATGTTTCAGATTTTAAATAGATATAGTCAACTTATTATCCAAATTTTGTGCATTTCAAATGTTTTGATTTACATATTTTTTTACCAAAACATTTGTGAATTAAACCCGTCCAGACATTGTAAGTATTCATTCAAAATCTACCAAATGTAAATTAATAGTTTATCAAATTATATAAAGGAAATTGATAAAAAAAAAACGACTTAATTAAGAATTGTGTAGAATTTATTGACAGACTAACATCACCGTAAATGATTGATCTTATCTTCACAACCCTTATTTCTTTTACTCCCATTTCACAACTCTTACCATTATTATTTTAATAATTTTTTATTACACTTAATTCCAAAAATACCCTTTATTGTATTTTTTTTTTTATTAAAATAGTCAAATTAAGAGTTGCAACTCTGAAAAGTATCAAATATCATTTTTGTAAATTATATAATCTTAGTAAATTATATAATAGAGGGACCTTTTAAATCTATTGAAAACGTCTTAGTATCTCTTCATCCATTTCTTTAGACAAAGAAAAGCATTCTTACCAAAAACAAATTGAAGTAGGACTAGTTCTTAAAAAATATTAAACGATTTTAAAAAATCATTTTTATCAAAGTAAAATCAGTACTTACTTTTTTCCCACATTGATTTTATAATTAAACATAGAATTAGAGTTCAAAACTAAAACTAAAAACTAGTTCTAAACTCATTGATCCGTCACCAATTGAATCAGTATTATTATTAGTTTATTGTATAATCTAAAGCATATCTGAAGCAAGAAATTAGACAGTTGGAAATTTCATTCTTGAACTATAATGTTTGATATGCTTATCCATCAATACTAAAATGTAAGTTTGGTGGTAATAAATTTGTTCGTAATCATGCAGTGTTCATAAACATGCAGAAAGTTAACCAGAGACACAGAGAATAAGATACTAGTAAGATATAGGCTTTATGATGACATTACTGAAATCGGATAAGAAATTTATACACTAAATATCTTCAAAAATAAAAATAGAAGTAAAAAGAAAAAAGAAATATATGTTAAAGAAGACATTCACTAACTAAAAAGAATCAGTAGTGTTTATTAGCCTAGAATATGGTTAGAGTCAGGAATATACATTAAGACCGAAATCCAACTAATATCTAACTACTTCATTAAATTTGACCATACTCTAACCATTAATTGTCTTCCATGATTTAAGTCTCCATATTTCCATGTTATTTGGAATATTGGATTATGAGAAGACCAAGATTGGTTGGAAGTTGGAACAAGAACAGGTTGTGGTTGGGTACTCACTGGAGTAGATGAATCATGTTCCTGGTATGATGGAACTATTATGACATCATCTCAAACCCTGATAATTTTTTTTTTTTAATTTAAGATCTCTTTGGATACCTCCATAAGAAATTTTAGTAACCATTTCATGATTTTTCAAAATTTATGCTTTTTAACTCTGCACAATGTTCTATTTTTTCTTTCTTAGAAAGATTTATGGAATGTTTGTTGGGGTTGAAATATGTTTATGTTGGACATATTAATGAATCTCTCCTTTCAAGTTACCTGAAATTTAATCTGTTCAATTGAAATCTCACAATATACAAAAGGTAATATATAACTTATATCTCTTACCCCTCACCTTCTGACGTTAAAGATATAGGTTAGGTTGTAGAATATGCAAAATAGTTTAATAAGACCAATTGTAATCAAACAATGGAGAGTGTGTAATAAAGTATATATAGACTATATATGTTAAACAAAAAACACTATTTATTTATTAGATGTCGTGCCATCAATTCTACAAAAATAATGACAACATTCATGGCCACTTTTGATGGCGGGTTTAGGTTCATAAACATCTCTAATTAAATTTCCGAATTTCAGGAATAGAAATGGAAATTAAAAATCAAGTTCACTTCAGACTTGCCATGAAAAACACCATAGATGAAGGTGCTGTAGACCTTAAGCAGAAGCAGTAATGAATTGTATTGCCTCTTTGCATATACCAGTCATTGTAGCTTCTGGTCCATAAACCTGTGGGGAAGATAGATAACCAAAAACCTTAGACTGTTTCCTCAAGGCAAGTTTTCCTAACAGCATAAATTGGTTGTTCAATACTATGTCAATAATAAAGACATGGATTATGTTACCTCAATGGGGATGCCAATCTCCTCTCCAAGTGCACGCATTAAAGTTAGACCCTTCTGGTAGTTGGGCCCTCCTCTCCTCACATAGATGTTCATCCTTGCTGCTTTCAATTTTGACTCCTGAATAGCAAAATAACTCACATTGAATAACCCTGCTACAAGAAGATTCTCATCACATATCTGAACCAAGCTCCATGATCAAAGGCTTACCTTCTCTCTCAGAGCCCGAATTATACCGCTAAATGTAGCAGCAACATCAGTAAAGTTGGCTATGCCTCCTCCTATCACAAGAGCTCTCTTTTGGCCGTCAGGGTTTGCAGTTGCACACTGGAAAGAAAGAAAGTAGATTATAATACATACAAGATGCCTGTGGTATCAGGTTCAATGTTACTATGAAAATCATAGGCTAATATATAATTAGACACTTCAAACAAGAATTGTCTTATCTTATAAGAACGAATATTGAATCGTTAAATCAATATTTAGGCCAATGATAAAGCAGGGATATAAGTTGATTACATCAATTACAACTCTGGCATACTGTAAGACTTCATCTTCTTTGGGTGCACCACTGTATTCAGCATAGTTTCCAAGCTCAGATGCAAAACCAAGATCTCCAACCTGTGTTAATATTGTATGAAATAAGATGCCACTTAATGCTACAAAATATGGATATTTTCCATGAATTTAGTTTTAATATAGAGAAACACACTGTATCAGCGTAGATGACACTGGCACCTCCCCCAGCTACCATTGTCCAAATTCGGCCCTTTGGGTTCAACACAGTGAATTTTAAAGATGCACTTGTCTGCAATATTAAATGAGCAAGCAAATTAACAATCATAATAAAAACTATAAGCAATAGTATTATTGCATTTATCAATACATTATTGATGACTGCTGTTAGAGAAGTATGAGTATTAAGACCAGGTGATACTGAGAACTATAAATGTTTTGGTTTGGGTAAATAGCTTAATTAAGCTCTATTTGATTACTTTTTATTAACTTGACCGCAAAACTTGATGAAGTTGTGAAGAGCTTATTTTGATATACTACACCAAGAGACTTATTTAAATAAGCCAAAATGAGCTTATATGAGTCATAAGTTATTTTCATAAGTGCAAATATGCTGCACCTACGAGTTCTTTCAATCCCCCCAAGACCTAAGTCATTTTTACTTCCCTGTATCCTCTGGCCAGATTTCAGAATGTTGAAATTGTAATAGTTTTAACAAAGGAAAAATTAGTATGTATTGTGTGTACACACAAACAAACAAATCTTACGGACAGAGTTTTAACTGAATGGAACAATTTTGTAAAATCAGTTCAAACATTTGTGCATCTATTCATTGAATCCATGAATAAAGATTCAATCATAAACAGGCCTTTTCATCTTACATGTTCATTACCCAGCTACAGAATTAGTAAGAAGGAAAAGAAAAACGCATGTACAATGTACACAGAGAGCCGCGCAAAAATGCAGACACACATCTTATGTACATGGTTTTAACTTGATTTAAAGATTGTACATGTGGGCTAACATTTGTGTACCTTTTCATCTAATCCATGAATGAAAGACTCGGTGGCAGTCATAACCCTTCCAAATGGCAGTGGAAATTCAATGTCTCCCCATCTACATATTCAATCACGTATGTTAACTTAAGAATATTAACAGCAAAACATACATCAATTTTTCATTAGGAAATAGGAATATAGTATTCTATGCTGGAAAATAACACTTGGCAATTATTAGAGGGTAAGAAAAGAACCCACTTCTTGAAGTTCTTGAAAGCAGCAGTGTCATCTAGCTCGCCCCTCATATCCAAAGGATAAGGCTTTCCATTAACCAATGTGAAAGGATTCATCTCTAAGAAAGTGAAATCCAGATCTAACACAAATGATAAGCAAATAAATAAATAAATACATGAAATAAAGGGAAATGGTACAATTTCAATGAAATTTTTAATAAAGATTACAGGATCCCAAACCAATAGTGTTTTGATAACTTGGTAGATATATTTTTGTATACCTTGAAACAGAATGAAAACCACTCTAAGAAATTCCTCAATTTCTCCCTTGATCTGTACAAAAAGTACAGGATTTAATTACACCGTCAGATTGGTTTACATCAAAAATCAAACTAAGATGCATAAAACAAGCATGTTAAAGACTCCAAAGTTAATCCGTTCATAAAACAAATTAGCAATTTAATTGAATTTACCTCCAAGGGAAGGGTTGCAACAAGTGGGGCAACAATTTCAGATGTAATAGACACTCCAGTTGGAATGAATACAGTCTTAACCTGAAATATGAATAAGCCACTCAGTAACTTAATTAAGGGAAAAATTTACAGCACAAAATATAGAATATTTAACATGAAATATGAAAAATATGCATGGTAGCATTGCAGTACCTTATCCCAGTTATCTTCAATTTCAATTCCTCCACATTCAGAAAAGCTTATGCTGTTGCCGAGTCTCTCAGAGACTATGTTAAGGTAAAACTCTTCGTCATGTGGGACAAAAGGTTCAACAATGAAAGTTGTTATGGGTCCTATGCATCCACCCATCTCAACCTATATATAGAGAAAACATGAATAAATAAATCAAGGGTTGAAAGGGAAACTCTCAGAACAATGGAAAAATAAAGTGGGAAAATCCCAAGAGTAGTAAAGCACCTCCTTTCCAAGACGCTCTTTCACAAATGAGACGACTTGTGCAAAATCCAAATTCAAAGCAACCAAACCGCTTTTGCCACGCTTTCCAAATAACATGTCAGGTTTCACAACCAATTTAGAAGATGAAAGCCAAGGTTCCTTCTCTTGTAACTCAGTGAAATCAGTTGATGCATTTATCTTGAGACAAAAAGAAACCAATTCATCAATCATTACTCAAGTTTGATATGCACCATCTACATGAGCCACATGCACAATGGTAAAAGATTATGAATTTAACCCGAATGTACCAACATTAAAATGATTTTTTCCCTGTTCTCCAAGTGACAAATCTATTGACATTTATAATAACTACTAAAGTCACACTTGAGATGATTTTAATTGTTTGACAATATAAATGAAGTTATTTTACATGGACAGTACATGGAAATTAAAGTCAGGAATTATTGATTTATAAAAACTGGAAATTTTTTTCATATGCATCTACATAAGCGCTTAATAATCACTAATACAGTGAAGGTTTTTTGCATGTTGATTGTTTGAATAAACTAGAGCAACATAACTTAAATGATATTATTCAATTAGAATTGAATTTATTATAGTTGATAGATCATAGATGAATGTTTATAATTCATTGTAATTTACTCATGATAAGATTACTCACTTGTGCAGACTTGATTGGCAACTCCTTGCCAGAGAGTCTCTTAAAGTGCTCCTTCAACAACCTCTTGGAGTCGTACTCTCTGATCTTCTTGCGCGCCATCTTTCTTACTCTATTTCATCAACAAAACAACCCAATCGTCAATGATTGATCATAAGTGAAAACAGATCTGAAGAACCACAACCACAAATTCAAACACCAAATCCCATCAGAAAAAAATAAGAAAGAACCCATCTCAAATTCGCTTCAGGGGGCACAAAATTCATATCAAAATCGAAGCTTGAAGGCTCGGAACATTGTACGGGAACATGAACATGCAGAAACATGAAAGAAGTGATGAGGGAGAAGAAATGGTGGGAATTACCGTTAGATGAGGAAAAGGGTGTGATGGTTGGTTAGATCTAACAAAGGAGTGAACGAATGGAGAGAGCTTCTGATGGGGTGTGTGTATATATATATATATATATATAGTGCAAGATTTGATTAATCTAAAAAGAAGAAAAGGGTGAAAAGAGAATGATAGGGTGGTTGGGTTGGTGAAGTGTGACAATGAAGATGAATTAGGCAAGAACAAGGCACACACATGAAGGGTTACCCACCTACTACTCCTTCCTTTGGACCAAAGTCTTAGCTACAGCTTTCATTCAACCGCTTGGTTACATAAATTTTCTCAAATCCAATGTATGTATATGGAACTTTTGTTAGCCACAATTTTTAACAAAAATGGCATGTAAGAATATAAAGATAAGAATATGATTGAAAATAAAAATGGAAGAAAGAAAATATATGTATAAAGAAAAAAAACATATTTTTAAGAATGATACTTTTATAGTTTTTTAGAAAGGTGTTTTCTTACTTATGGTATTTCTAATTAGTTAATAAAACATTTATTTTCACAAGAAAAACAAATCTTTCTATTGATTATTAAAGTGAAATTTATTTATTTCGATAAAATCTTTGTCGTCTATAAGTTCACAATCAAACTTGATTTCGTTCAACTATGTATTCTTTATTTATTTTTAGACTATTAGTTTAGTTTTGTGGGGTTGGGGACACATGTCAAATAATTATTAACAGTAAATGAATAAAAAGTAAACAGTAAAATAGAAAAACCATCCAATATAAATTTATCCAAATAAATTAAAAACTAGTTTTAAATGAATATAAATGGTATTAAACATAAAAGTTAAACAAATTTAGTTTTGTCGTTTAACAAACATTATCACAACCAATTTGAATGCGATGCGTAAACGATAAACCAACCTACTTTACACGTGTACATTACAGCCTTGGATGTGAGAAAATTTCAAAATAATATTTATGATGTTAATAGAATTGAACTGGCCTCCTCTTTTGAACTCAATGATACTTGTAATTTGAACAAATTTTGAGTTTGGAAAATGTGTCACCAAATTCCTCCAACACGTGATGTAAATAAAAGTTAAAATCCACAATTTTTTTAACAACTTTTTCACAATAAACTATGTGTCACTATTTTATTAGTTTGTATATTTAAAACAGACTAATCACAAACTACCACATAAGCGGATGTAAAAAAATTAACAATATTAAAGAAATATATTCCTAACCAAAATTACTTATTACTGTTATAGTTTCCGTCTTTAAATATAAACACACTTAATTTAACATAAAAATCAATTATATGTTATATGTGTATTCTATGAATTTATCTATTCCGATTTCCTTTTATATTTATCAAATAAGGAGAGAATAAAAAAGAGTAGAAGCGTCCGTATCTAAGAGTATGTATTCAGGGGAGTACACAAGATAATATAGAATTATAGGGAGTTTCTCTGGATTCTTAGGGTTCATCTTAGGAGTTTATGTTTACATTCTTGTAATCTGTTTGTTTTAATAAAAATGGTTGAGTGTTGTTTATTTTTAGTGTTTATTTATTCATTGCTTATTTAAAATTTTATTTGTTTTTATTCGTATTTATCTGCATTTATGCAATATTCTTTCGACTGCCTTCACTGATAGCATGCAAAAGATAAAAAGAGAAAACTATAAAACACACAAGACTTAAGAATAAAAGTTGAACTAAAAGAATGAATCCATCGTTTAAATGTGTATTTGTTAAACATAAAAATGGGGAGATTATTTAAAAACAAAATCGTCTATATGAACAAACAATCTCATGTTTTGTATTTTAACCAAATAACATTAAAATGGAAATATCAGAAAGCAACCTAGGATAAAAACATATAGCCAAAACCCCAAACAAACAAAAACTAGAACTTGAATCTCAAACCTAGAAATCATAGAAAAACATTTAGGTCCTAGGAAATAGAAAAACACTTAAGCTAGAACAACCAAACGCATGACTAGACAATGTCTTGTCTAAAGATGTTTGAGAGAGAACTGAGTTAAACGTTCAATGCTTAAAATACCTAAAGTAGGTATTTGGCTTCTCTCGAAAACAAAAATAGGTCGAGAAAATTTCTTCAACTAAAACAATTAAAAGACATAATTGTTAAAACATATAAGAAAGTTTGAGTAAGCTAAATGTTTCAGTAGGGATGTGGAGGCCGAGATACAAACCTAATAAAACTGAATTGCTTCTTCTTATGTTGTCTGTCACGATGCTTCCTTCCTCTCTTTACGTTCTGTTCCTTGGGAAAAGGTGGGCTGGGTACCTGCAAAGGCACTCCGACGCTCAAGTCAGAAAAGGGGTCACCTGAATCTTTTGGTTCAAAGTGATCAAGCAGAAGAGTAATTTCTCTCTCTTAATTTCTCTAAGGGGAAAAAACGTACCTTTTTTCTGGTGTGCTTTGTATATTTAAAACAGGAAAATAAACCGTTTACCTGGAAATCCGGACAGTTTACCGAAGTGGACTACTTGAAAGTTGTAACTGCTAGGTCGTGTTTGATACTGAGTCAAATACTTGCGTGATTCGTGGCGTGATTCGTGGCGTGAGCTAATATTTGTAACTGCTTATTCTTAACTGCTGAACCGTTTACTATGATATCGTTCACTATATGTCGACCACTGTTTGTGTCGACATAAACATATGAAACGTCGTGCGAGCGATACATGTCGGGACATCGTTGCTGGCTTGTCGACTACTAGTATGTCGACCTCAACAAAATGGGTGTCGACCTCAACAAACGAATTGACGTTAAGAAGTGTTCGCTACTCCTGCGATCGTGACATTGCGATCGTAAGATGGGTCAACAATCTGTCGTCCGTGGTACCCGTCGACCGTTGGTGAATTTAGGTATCCTACGGTACATGCCCCCCGAGTCCTAGTAAACGATTACGGATTTTGCGTGTGAGTTTACTGAAGGACGTCGAGTGGTGGTGTACTGGGGAAATGATACGCACCGTTTCGGGATTGGAATTTTTAGGGTTTTCCCGCCTTTATGAGGAAGCGAAGAGACGAGAAATTATAACCGCTGGATGGGACTGGATCTAACGGCGCTGGATGTATCTGTGGTTTTGGCTTCTTTAATACGAAACGAAGATGAAAAGACGCGCTGTGCTTTCCAGAACTTGAGAACGTTATCTGTCTGCCGGTGAGAGCTATCCCGCGTGCTGCGAAATCGTTCAACCTGCTGACCTTCAGACGCAATACTCCAGGTAAATATCCAACTTTGTCTTCGTCCTCGTGTGGTTTGTTGTTAACCGAAAATGGAAGAAAAGGGGCGGAGCACCGGTACAGAACTACCGGGCCCGTCGTCATCGTCTGAATGTCCCGATGTCACCACTTTACCTTTCGGTGAAAACGCATTTTTTTATGGAGATGTGGAGAGTGAAGGTCCAGAGGCGCGTGGAACATCGCCGACTCGTGACGGCGATTATGCTTGGGTGGCGCGTGAAGTTGATGAATATAGTAGTTTATTTAGGAGTAGGGCCGTGTTAGAAGATTGGGTAGAAAATAGCTGTATTCTGAGAACCCTAGGGTACAAATCGTGTGTGAAGGTGGTGGCCTGTAGGGAGGATGAAAGGGTGTTTCACGGGAGGGAGAATAGCTCCCATGAGTTTTTTTACTGTTATGCGTCGCCGTTTTACGATTTGTATGTGAGAGTGCCCTTCACAACCTTCCAAATGGATGTGCTGAGGACCTTAAATGTCGCGCCTAGTCAATTGCATCCCAATAGTTGGGGATATCTGCAGGCATTTGCTATTTTGTGTCGAGCCTTGGCTATTAGGCCGACAGTGGCTTTGTTTTTACATTTCTTTAGGTGTCGACCTGCTGCCAAAAAGGGTTGGGTGTCGTTAATTTCTGAGCCGGGTAATGCTCTGTTGGAGCTGTTCCTGCAATCGTATAGGGGTTTTAAAAATAAATTCTTCAAAGTGTCGATCCTTGACACTGGACGGAGGCACTTTTTTGATGGAGAGGGAAACCCCAAGTTTCCATTGTACTGGACGCAGGATCCGCTGAGGTTTACCTCGTGGGCCGAGGATGTAATGACGATCGAGGAATTAGAGGTGTTGAACGTGTTGAGGGCCTTGCCACGCCCCTTTTCTTCCCGTCGGCTCATAAACTGCCTTGAACATGACGATGCTGAGTCGAGGGTGTTTGGTATGATCCTCTTCTTGTTATTTGTATTTGTTGTGTTGTAGTTGTTGACTTTCTAGGTTGACTTTTGTTGTGCAGAGATAATGGCCGTAATTGGTTCCAGGCTATCGACAACGAGAAGACCGAAGGTGATCTTCCTGGGTCATCCTCTAGACGTATGCAGGGGCTACAACGTAGTCAAGTGCAACCAACCGGGCCAGTGGTGGTGGTGGCCTCGACTGACGAGATCACGACCGCTGAAGAACAACCCTTGATACGAAAAAGGAAAGGGAAAGTGGTCGACGCTAATGTTGCCGCGTCAAAGAAGAGGAAAGAGATTGTAGATGAGACAGAACGTCCCCTTCCTCTCGGTGTATGGGATCCCTCCTTTACCATGAGCCATAGGGTTGAACCCATTTTGGATAACTCGGAGAAGAAGGTGGTCGAGGGCATGACTGAGCAGCAAATGGCCGATGATTTGTTGGAAATGACGACTCGGTCACAGATGCTAGCGTGGCATCTTGCATATGCCTCCGACAGAGGTGCGCTGCGGGGCGAGTTGGACAAGGCGCAGATTCAGCTGAAGGAGCTTATTGAGGCTCATGCTGGTTGTGATGCAAGGCAGAAACGGTCAGAGCAACTGCTGAGAGAGGCTCAAGTGTTGTTGAACGATGCCCGGGATGCTGGCTTGTCATTAAGGAAGGAGCGTGATGAACTGTTGATCGAGCTAGAAAGAGCCAAGAAAATAGGGGTGGCGGCGAGCAAGGAGCGGGATGCGCTAAGGGCAGAAGGGAAAGAGGACCGAGAGCTTATAGAAGAATTAAAGGAGGCGGTGATGATCGAACATACCAGGGGGTTTCGGAAAGGTGTGAGACAAGTTGCACACTTGCTGAAGGTGTCGACTGATGGAGTGGAGTTGGATGTCCGGAAAGATGTGTATGAGGGGGAATTGAAACCCCTTAATGAAATTCCCGAAGATGCCTTTATGGACGAAGAAGAAGATGAAGAGGCGGTTGTGACCGAGGAACCCGTGGAAGCAGTTGCTGTGGATGAACCAGCTGCTGAGGCGGTTAAAGATGTTGCTGGCAACCCACCCGACATTGTAATAGATTAGGAGTTTATAAACTGTGAAATGCTAAACTTGGATTGTTAAATGGTATACTTGGACTTGTTGAAAATTTAATGACTGTGAATGTCGAACTGTATTGAGTTTTGAATGTTTGACGTGGACGTAGAACTAGTTGAACTTCTTTGTATGTAGGGCGTTTAACTTTGCCGATTTTGCAATTTGTTTGCTGTAACGACTGCTGAGTGTCATTGTCGAGTGTGTGGATGACGCGGTGTATGACCGTTGAGAGTGAGGTTCGAGTAGGGTGTTCCAGGGAGAACATCTACCAGAGGGAGTGTATCCCAGGCGGACTGGGTGTTCAAGGGTGAACATCTACCAGTGGGAGTGTATCCCAAGCGAACTGGGTGTTCAAGGGTGAACATCTACCAGTGGGAGTGTATCCCAATTCGTTTGTGTGCAAAAGTGCCCGAGATGGTGACCCTGGGACTCGACATGGTAGAAGTAATAAATGACACTAAGTATTAATCATAATGAAACGTACTCTTTATTTGGAAACGGAATTAGGAAATGTTGTAAAAATAACCAACAAGAAATGAATGCTAACTGAAGTAGTATTTAAGATGAGTGGCATTCCAGGTGTTGGGAACTGGTTGGCCATCAAGGAGCTGGAGTCGATATGCACCGTTCGACATGTCCTCTACAACTCTAAAGGGTCCTTCCCAGTTAGCTGCAAGCTTGCCGTGTGCTCGATTCTTCCTAGCCTCTCCCCGCTTTCGCCACACCAGATTGCCGCTTCTGAAGGCTCTGGGCTTGACCTTGGTGTTGTACCTTCGAGATAGCATTCGCTTCTGCGCCTCGGCACGGATGGTGGCGATCTCTCGACGTTCAGGAAGGACGTCGAGATTCGTCCGCAATTGTTCTTCATTAAGCGGCATATCAGTGAGATGACGCCTCAATGAGGGCTCGCCCACCTCGACTGGGAGCATGGCATCAGTGCCGTAGGTTAAGTTGAATGGCGTGTCCCCTGTAGATCCATGGGGAGTGCATCTGTATGCCCACAGAACCTCTGGTAGCTCTTCCACCCATAAACCTTTGGCTTCACCAAGTCGCTTCTTCAACTCTGTCAGAATGGCTTTGTTTGCGGCCTCGGCTTGGCCGTTTGTTTGAGGGTGCTCGACTGACGAGGTGACATGCTTGATGCCCAAATTGCTAAGGAAATCTTCTAACTTGCGTTCGATGAATTGGCGACCATTGTCGGTGATGATCTTCTGAGGGAGACCGAACTGACAGATGAGGTGCCAAATAAATTTCTGCACTCGTTGGGCACTGATAATGGACAACGGCTCGACCTCTATCCATTTTGTGAAGTAGTCGACCGCCACGAGTAGGAACTTGTTTTGCGCCTTGGCGATCGGCAGTGGTCCAACTATGTCAAGACCCCACTGAGCGAACGGCCAAGGAGAGACAATATTGTGCAAATCTTCGGGAGGTGCATGGATGTCGTGACCATGGGCCTGACAGGAGATACACTTCTTGACAAATGTTTCACAATCGTGGTCTAGTGTAGGCCAGTAATATCCTGCGCGGAGAACACGTGCTCTCAGGGTCCGCTTGCCAGAGTGA
The DNA here is from genome assembly GCF_029865625.1 of Vigna umbellata. NCBI lineage: Eukaryota > Viridiplantae > Streptophyta > Magnoliopsida > Fabales > Fabaceae > Vigna > Vigna umbellata. The sequence goes on from NC_142173.1 coordinate 41,613,352, forward strand.
AAGCCGCATATCCCGGTGTGTAGCTCGCGCAGTACATAGTCTGCCTCTTCCTCTGATATGCATTTCAACAGAGGAATGTTATGGCCGCGACGGTATAGGTCGTCACCTATACACACAAAACGTGCAATGCGTTTGGAATCAGCCATAGTAATGCTATCGCCTTTATCCTGCTTCTCCATGAGATCTTTGACCTTCTGCCGCCAGTCTGTTACGGGTGTCGACACATTGGTGACGAAAGCTTCCACCACAGGACGGTCGAGCGTCATCCTAATGATTGAGGATAATTGTGCTCGCTCCTTAGAATGAGTTAACTTAGACAAGAGATATGCTCTTGCGTTTTGCTCCCTAGGTACATGGATGACACTAAACTCGACGAAATGTTGGAGTAAGGTCTGAACCTTGTGGAAATAGCGCAATAGTTGATTATCCTTGACTTGATAGGTTCCGTTCACGTGGCTGACTACCAATTTTGAGTCCATCCGACACTCTAAACGATCGACCGAGAACTCTCTGGCCAGGGATAGGCCAGCAATCAAGGCTTCGTACTCGGCCTAGTTGTTGCTAGCTGGAAATTTGAATATGATGGCTTGCTCTATGACTAAACCGTCCGATCCTTCTAGGACGACACCGGCTCCTCCCCCCTTTTGTCGGAGGAACCATCTACACTGAGTAACCACTTTGTAGTTGAGTCCTCTGGTGCAGGTATTAACTCAGCTGCAAAGTTTGCCAAATGTTGACCCTTGATGGACCCGCGTGGCTCGTAACGGCTCTAGTGGAAACTCTATCCTTGATGTAGTTCTGAAGGTAACCCGCACGGATAAGTCGCTCCAGTTCGTCTTTTACCATGTTGCATTCCTCGGTGTCGTGCCCATGGTTCATATGGAAGCGGCATGTTTTGCTGTTGTCTGCGTTTTTTGGGGTGGCCTTTCGCCGCACTGTCAAGAGTTCGGCGTGCAATGCCTCTTCAAGCACCCTCGCCCTGGGTGCGTTGAGGGTTGCGTAACGATCGTACTTAGGCGTCCACCCTGACTCTTTTTGGGGCGGTCGATCTGATTTATAGTCGTTGGTCGATCGCTTTGCGGTTTTCTTGACGTCGTGATTAGAGGTATCTTGTTGCTGCTTCTTCCGACAATTTCGGATATCCTCGATGCGGATGAATTTTGCAATTGTGGATTGCAATTCTTCCATAGATGCTGGAGGGTCAGCATATAGTTGTTCTGCAAAATATCCTGGCCTTAAGCATGAAGGTAGATTGCTGATAATGAAGGTGTGATTGATATCTTTCACACGTCGGGCCGTCTCGTTGTATCGTTGCATGAACGCTTTCAGTGTTTCATCCTTTTCCTGCTTGGTATTTACCAACTCAGCGGCCGTCATCTCCGGTTTTCTGTTGGTTGCGTACTGTTTTCTGAATAGAGTTTCAATTGTCGCAAAACAGTCTACAGAATTCCGTGGAAGAGTGTGGAACCACTCCAAGGCCTCATCCTTGAGGGATAAGGAGAAAGCTCTGCAGATGACAGGGTCGTTATCTGTGTAGAATGCCATGGCGTCTACAAAGTTGCGCAGGTGATTGTCGGGATCGGCGAAGCCATCATAACGTTCCAACGTTGGGGGAGGTTTGTCCGGCATGTGCGCTTGCATGATGGCCTCTGTGAACGGAAGCAGATTGGTGAGGCGCATGGAAGTAGGCCCTTTCCTCCCCCCACCAAAAGGGTGAGATGGTCCTCCATGGTGACTCGATTCATTATTATCCTGCCGATTAGAGGCAGATACTTCTGGCGGTGGGCATTGCACCCTCAGTGTCGCCAGTTCCTCCGCCTGCTTGCGTTGGAGTTCCTGCTGCTCCCGTATAGTTTGTGCTTGTGCCTCGATCTGGGTCTGTAGTTGCTGGATTAAATCACGAGTGTTGAAGTCTTCCATAGCTCCGGTGGTCGTAGTTGGTGTTAGAATCGCTGCAGCGGAATTGTTAGCGTGGAATAACAAACCAAGAGGGTTTTTAATACGAACGTGTGCCTTTTAATTTCTACTCAATTAAACTTACCAAGCAAATAATAAAGACAAATAAAGAGAGTAAGGTTGAGAGAAATTTGCACAGATGATTTTATCCTGGTTCGGATCTTACCAATCCTACGTCCAGTCGCTTATCTCAAACAAGATAAACCTTTTTCACTAACACAAAACAATTACAAATTACAATCACAAAGAAACACAATTTGTAAAAGTTTAGAAACCACCTCTCTTGATACCACAAGAGATGAACCTACACCTCCTTTGAGTCTTCACAAAGGATGAACACCTCCTCCGAATACTTCACGAAGGATGATTCTCTTCCGAACACCTCCTTAGACACACCAAGGATGAACCGGCTATTTCCTTTGTCACCGTAGCAGCACTTCACCAGCTCCACAGACAAGAGTTTCACAAGCCGAATAAGAGCACACAAGTCTCAATGATTTATGAGTACTAGAGCACAAGGGAAGAGTTATTTTTGAGATAAAGAGTGAGCCATTTTATAGACTCAGCCTAATACCCTTCCATTCTTCGAAAACGGACCATCTAACGCATTTAATCGATTAACATAAATATTAATCGATTAATAATGAGTACAACGGCTAGTTTTTCAAATCTAAAACCCCCAACGGCTAGTTTTTCAAATCTGAAACCCCCAACGGCTAGTGTTAATTGATTATTCTCAGGAATAATCGATTAACTAAATAAATCAAATATAAATTACAAGAATCAACCCTAATACATATTTGAGCACTATTACATCAACTTTGATTATTATAAAAGCTTTATAAAATATAGAGATCTTCAATTTGTCTTTATGGATCTTGACTTGTGCAAATCTGTTCATCATCAAAACTTCATCTTTGATTTTTGCTAACAGTTGGGATGTTAAATCTTGCCCCACGGTGGGCGCCAAAATGTTTCAGTAGGGATGTGGAGGCCGAGATACAAACCTAATAAAACTGAATTGCTTCTTCTTATGTTGTCTGTCACGATGCTTCCTTCCTCTCTTTACGTTCTGTTCCTTGGGAAAAGGTGGGCTGGGTACCTGCAAAGGCACTCCGACGCTCAAGTCAGAAAAGGGGTCACCTGAATCTTTTGGTTCAAAGTGATCAAGCAGAAGAGTAATTTCTCTCTCTTAATTTCTCTAAGGGGAAAAAACGTACCTTTTTTCTGGTGTGCTTTGTATATTTAAAACAGGAAAATAAACCGTTTACCTGGAAATCCGAACAGTTTATCGAAGTGGACTACTTGAAAGTTGTAACTGCTAGGTCGTGTTTGATACTGAGTCAAATACTTGCGTGATTCGTGGCGTGATTCGTGGCGTGAGCTAATATTTGTAACTGCTTATTCTTAACTGCTGAACCGTTTACTATGATATCGTTCACTATATGTCGATCACTGTTTGTGTCGACATAAACATATGAAACGTCGTGCGAGCGATACATGTCGGGACATCGTTGCTGGCTTGTCGACTACTAGTATGTCGACCTCAACAAAATGGGTGTCGACCTCAACAAACGAATTGACGTTAAGAAGTGTTCGCTACTCCTGCGATCGTGACATTGCGATCGTAAGATGGGTCAACAATCTGTCGTCCGTGGTACCCATCGACCGTTGGTGAATTTAGGTATCCTACGGTACACTAAACATTATCTGTCTACAAAGAGACAAAAGCAAAAAGAAACTTTTACTTGAATCAAGACAATACCATGAGCGATACAGACATGTCATCTTGTGATGAAGTATCTATGTGTTTGGTATATTCAAATTAAAAGAGCTTAATTGTAAAATGTACCTAACGATAGGAAATAAAAAAACACTTTGTTGTTCTTAATAAATATTAAATGACATTACATGCTCAATGTTCAAAAACAATAAAAATGATAAGAAAAACATTAATTTACTTTAATTTTGCAGATAAAAGCTATTTTACACGCATCTGCAATGCTGAAGGAAGCTCTCCAAACTCCACTCAGCAGTAGGTTGGGCAGCGTTTGAAGAGGACGCTCCCGGGGTGTGTCTGGTAGCAGCTAGGATCTCCATTAATTGCCTTTGTGTTGTTTCAGAGTTGGCACGAGAGGCCTCCAAACTCTGCATAGCGGCCTGGTTTTGCTGCATCAATGTGGCGTTCTGCTCCAGTAATGTTGTGTTCTGTTGATGCAGCCTTTCAACCACGGTTTCCAACAACCTAGTGTTGCTGGACGTATCAGACTCGTTCGGTTGAGGAGGGGGAGGAAGTCTAGGCGCCATTAGTTCTCTGGATCAGAGAAAAACGATCGTTAATAATGTTCAAGAGTTAAAAAAACAATAACTCGTTAAACACGCAATAAGCACTCAGCAAAAACATAGTGCACTCATAACCTACAGTGTCCTTAAAAGAACAAAACTGCTCTGATACCACTAATGTAACATCCCAAAATACAGTAATTACTATATTACAGAATTAATTACAATTAACAGTAAAACCAAGCAGTCTTTATATACTGAAAATAAGCTCCAGAGCCGAACGGCTTCAGTACAAAAGAAACGCGCATAAACGCATACAAAGGAAACCTAGAACGAACGTTCTTAGATATAAAATAACATACGCGCCAAAACAGAATCAGGGATAATTAGGACGAACGGCTTTACAAAGTCTTTAACCGAACGTCCAAACTAATCTAACATTCACATTACTAAACTAACGAGCGCTCTAAGGCTCGGCCTTTACTTCCACTTCGACCAGATTTGCATCTTCCAAATTTTCTTCTTCCAGTAATTCTTCAAGAGATGCACCACCATCTGCTCACATCCACATGGATGATCATTGCAAGACAAGACGAACGTACATAGACATGAGACAACACAACGGAAATGCAAGGGTAAGCTTATATTATTTATTTCATACAATTAACACATACATTTAACGTTTCAATACACACATACAACAGGTAACTTATCATAGAATAACATATAAATATGCATATATATATATATATATATATATATAACAGACCGTCCGGACTGTATGAACCATGTAGTTACAAGCGTCCTTGCACACGAGTGGTGTAGTAGCCGGGATATACCTAATCAGCTGCCACTCGAGGTTAGTCTGTCGTCCATGCTAAGTGATGGACTAAGGACCTCCTGCCATTCCCACACATGACTACCCCCTTCTACGTGAAGATGAGTATCACGGAATATCAGGATGGACAGCGAGTCTTAACTTATCCATGTTCATACTTTACCAAATTTAATATTTAACACATCTGAGACGTTCCTCCTTGGAACGCTCGTTCAAATTCCATAATCGTATAACCATTTAATATAGTGTTCAAACGTATTACCATTTCATATTTATAACATTTTCATTCTATGTTCCACTCTCTTAAAAAGACGAACGTTCAACTTTCTGAAGGAATAGGACGAACGTTAAGAGCTAGATTTAGAAAAATCCATTTAAAAATCAGGAAGACTCCAAACTGATGAAATCATTTTCAGAATATTTTTAAGTACCAAGAGGTCAGGGTGACTCAACTTGGCTAAGAGACCTCGATATGCATACTTAGCTACATTGGGAACCTTTTATTTAAAAGGGATCGACTGCCATTAAACGACCGAACGCATCAATATACATTTACTAACCATTTGGACGAACGCTATTTACGTTCGTTACTGATTCAAAGATAAGGACGAGCGTTCAATCTAAGACCGCACGCTTCATCAAGGCGAACACTAGGTAGATGACCTAAAGTAAATCGTGACGAACGTTCGATACAAGACCGAGCGCTCTTTTAGGACGAACGCTTCGGTATGGGACCGAGAGCTATTTAGGACGAACGCTTCGGTATGAGACCGAGCGCCATTTAGAACGAACGTTCGGTATAAGACCGAACGTTACGTATTTTTAAAGTTTAAATTATTACGTACCGCTGAGCTGAACCGAACGCTCAGACCTTCAAATGGGGACGCTCGTTCTCGAGCAGAGTTCTTTCCAAATGAAAGAATTCCATTCTAAGTTATTTTTAAGGAAAACCGAACGGTCTAAGACCGTACGGTGACGAGCGTCATTTATCAAAGGGAATAATTTAAGTTTCAGATTTCTCAACCTTAACAAATTTCCAGATTTCAACATTTTAACTTATACTTTCTACTTCATATGATTCTCAAATTTATGAACTTTATAACTTTTACTTCTAAATTAATTCACATTCAACAATCATCACATTAATAACTCATACATTATAATATTCATCCATCATTCATACGTATCAAACTAACATGCAGAACAAACCAGAATTCATATCCGATATCAGTGAACGTTCCTAACAGCTCAAACATCATACTTTTCATACATGCAACTCAGATCATACAACAGGCAGGTATAAATTAAACATATAAGCTTCCCTTACCCGGATTGGCAACCAAACTTGTCCTAGATGCAAAAGTGGCTTCGTCCAACTACGTTTTTCTTATGTTCTTGACTCTTCCAAAACAAACTCTAACCAAGGAATACAAAACACTTAGAATACATGATTGCATGCAACTACAAAATCCTAGTTTTCCAGAAACCTAAGGACGAACTACGGAAAGGGGACTTACTAGTTTCAGTTCTTGAAGCTGTTCGGTCCAGTGGATAGCTCTCAGTTCAGCGGACGTTCCTACGGTGCTGAAAATGTGATCGGAGGAGAAATGTGAGGATTACAGTAGAGAGAAGTTTAGGGTTTCTAGAGAGAAGTTGGAGAATATGAAAGGCTCTGAGGAAGAAGATGAATGGTGCAGGTGAGTGGAAGGGTTTTCGAAAAAAATCTCTTTTGTTCCTTCCATTTCCAGACGAACGAGCGTCTCATTTTCGGACACCTGCACCCCCACTCTGATTTCAGAAACTTCCAACGTGACAAGTGGCATGCGTGCATGCAGAGTTTGGTGCGCTTTTAAAACCCTGCGCGTGTGACGTGGTGCGTTTTTCAGTGTACAGCAGAGATATGTATCAGAGTTGGGAGTGGGTTTTAATGGCTGAGAAATGATGTGGCGTGCATAAGTGGTGAGGTGTCAGAAATTATCTTTGCTAATTATCAAGGGTCTCACAGTTAATATATTAAAGAAAAATAATAACAGTATTAAGAAATAATTTAATGCTAACAATACAAACTATAAATATCATAAAAAAGAAAAAAAGAAAAAAGTGTATACAAAACATTTTAAAATAGTGATTACTTTAAAAAAATTCAAAAATTCGGTTAATAATTATATTTCTAAAAAATTCAGTTAAGAATTATATTATAAAGAATTAAAGAGAACTAAAAGTTGTGAAAAAAAATTGTCTTTATATTTTATATGTAAATATATATTATAAGAGGAAAAAGATATAAATAATAAAAAATAATTTAATGTTAAAGGAAAAACTACAAATATGACCAAGAAATAAAGAAGAGAAAACAAAATTATAATAATTTAATACTATTATTTCAAATTAATAGTTATTTTTAAAAGGATCAGTAAATAATAATTATGTTTCTTAAAAGTTCAGTCTTTATATAAATATAGGCATGCAAAATATTTTCACTAGTTATAATTTAATGTATTACAATAATAAAATAAAATAGGAAATGTTTTATACAACACAAAAATCCTATAGATATTGATAATTAAATCTATAACCTTAGAAAAAAATACTGTAAACTTATGCGCTGTCGTTTGGAATCATACTGATAAGAATTCCTGTTCGACACTCGACACGCCAGATCTGCAAATCGGTTTAGCGCTGTCGAAAACCGCCGTTTACGGCGGTAAAACTTGTCTCTGCATCTTCATTTTTGAGAATCAAGAGTTTTATCGGGCTTAATTCTCTGTATTGAGAATATCTAGGGCAACACTGAAAGGAAAGGCCAAAAACTCGAGTTCCCAATGGAAGAGTTGGAGCAGTGGAAGGAACAACTTTCTCACTTGTCGCATCTGGCCATGGATCGTCTTCGCGAGGTTCCCCCGAATCAGCTCTACGTTGCTGCTGCCATCGCGATTTTCACAACGCTGCTTCTTCTCTCTGGTAAATTCGCGTTGTTTTTTAATTCTTACTCTTCTAATCGTTTATTGGTGTTCATTATTGATTTGTGTTTGTAGTACGTTTGTTCAAGCGGTCAAAGTCAAACACCATTGTGTTGACGGGGCTCAGTGGGAGTGGAAAAACTGTTATTTTCTATCAGGTATTTGCTCCAAATCACAATTATTGAGTTCATTGCTTCTGATTTTAATCCTCGAATCAGTCTAGTTTAGTTTGTGGCTAGGTTTGGTTTCATTATTCTGAAAATTAGAAAATAAAATTGGCTTTTGCTCGTGGTGAAGAGGAACTTAGGGCCAGATTAGGTCATTGTTGACATGGTTTTCAAATGCATAGCCCAGTGCCTTCATCACAGTTTGAAATTTTAGTAACGATACCAACACGGTGTGAGATGGTTGATAGATAGCGTTGTCATTTAAGTATGTGGTTAGGATCTTTCAAGTTTGTGTGCATGAAAAATATTTGTTGGGACAATTGGAAGAGGTCAGATCCTTAAATGTATCTCAGTACCTTAAGGGATTAATCCTGTGTGGGTTGGTTTCTTTCTTTTAAAATGAAAACTGAAATAATTTTGTTTCCTTAGGTTTTACCCTTGGTTAGGAGGGACTCAGAGTCAGGTTATGTCATTGTTCACAAGTTTTTGAAATGTATAGCCTGGTGCCTGGATTGTTTGTTGTGAATTATAACAATGAGAATGAAAATGCATTAAAGGAAAAAGTTGTAATTAATTATGACCGATGGAGCTTATATGAGGACATTGTCTAGGGTCAAAATAAAAAAGTTCATGATAACATTTAAAAGTTCAGCACAGTTTTGAACCACATTTTGTGTTTTTCTATTGTTATTTCAATGTGCCTTGAGTTTTTCTTTTGTGCCGACTAATGTTGTATTCATGCAAGAACTGTTCAAAATCGAATTGTTTTTGTAACATTAGCAGTAGATTACATATTGGGATATAATCAGACTCCTTGGAAAGTGTTATTAGGCATTACTTTTTCTTTTATTGACATTTCCATATTAACATCATGTCTTGATTCACATTTCATGCCTACTGCAGCTTAGGGATGGCTCTACTCATAAGGGTACCGTTACATCAATGGAGCCTAATGAAGATACTTTTATTCTTCACAATGAGAAAACAAGGGTAACATTTTAGCTTACTACACTTTGAATACTTGCTTAAATTACAAAGTTAAGCCATTTTTTGAAGATGCAATAAATTTTGCTTCTCATCGATGTTCGAGATGTAGTTGTAGCTTAAATTTATTTGTTATATCTAATGTTTGTTTGTTGATTGTGGAATCGGACAATAGAATAGAACAAATAGTGTCATATTTTCTTTTTTATTATGACAGAAGGGCAAGATAAAACCTGTTCATATTGTTGATGTTCCTGGGCATTCTCGACTCCGACCCAAACTGGATGAGTACTTGCCTCAAGCAGCTGGGATAGTTTTTGTGGTTGACGCTTTGGATTTTTTACCGAACTGTCGAGCTGCTTCAGAGTAATTCCTTCCTCCATCTAGTTGCGAGATTATCATCTTTATATTATCTAGCACATTTTGTCAATATTAGCAAGAACCACTAGTAAGCCACGATGGGACATATCAATGTACTAAAGATATTTTAGCATTATGATATAAAATAATTTATCATTTTCTACCACTCCTGTGGAAGATGTCAGCAAGGCAGATACAAGGGTACTAACATTGTATTTTTATTTATAGGTATCTGTATGATCTATTGACTAAAGGAAGTGTTGTGAGGAAGAAGATTCCAGTGCTTATTCTCTGCAACAAAACAGACAAAGTCACTGCTCATACAAAAGAGTTTATCCGAAGACAGATGGAGAAGGAAATGTATGCCTTCAAGTTCCAAATCTTTTTATCTCTGTTCACTTTATCAATCAGCAACTACTTTATGATTTCGTTTTATTGTCCAGTCGATAGTATTTATGCGCTCTCTCTGTGGGATGGAACGTATACACATTCATATGTCAATGCTGTTATTGTTATTGATTGGTTCATATTGAAGAAGTATTTTCTATTTCCTTTTAATTACTATAATATTGAAATTTCATTCACCTACTTATGTTTACGCTCTCAATCAACTGATCTGTTTTTTTTTCTTATTTTGAAAATGTGCATTGTTATTTGCTTCTAATATATAATAACCTGATTGTTTTCATGATTTCGCTGTCAATTCTATTGTTGACTCTTTATATAATTATTTTCCAGAGACAAATTTCGGGCATCAAGAAGTGCGATATCAGATGCTGACATTGCAAATGAGTTCACCCTGGGGGTACCTGGTGAGCCATTTTCTTTTACCCAGTGCTCTAACAAAGTAACAGCGGCAGATGCTTCTGGTTTAACTGGGGAAATATCTCAGCTGGAAGAGTTTATCAGAGAACATGTAAAGCAATAAGCTAGATATTGCGTTTAAAGCTCACGGATTTTTGTTGAGTTAGTGAATGGGTAGTGCTGTTTATCTTGGTTGTACTTATTCCAAGTGCTGTCTGGACGAGTAGAGGCTTAAAAGAAAAGGGATTTTGGGGAGTAGGAATCAATGAGGATTTATTTCATTGTAGGTTCTAGTACATTGATCGGATTATAATTTTTCGTTTAATTGTATCGCTACTTGTATTTACCTTATTTACTGTTCTTTGTCACATTGGTCGGGAACCAATTTCACCAATTTAGTATAATCCGAATTTAATATTTTAAAATTCATATAATTATTTAATCTATCGGGTTAGTCAGATTTAGGTTAGAGATCAATTCGGTTGGATTTTTCGAATTTTTTAATTGCAAATTTGTACTAAATTAAATTTTTTAATGAAAAAAACATTTTTATTTTAAAAAATGATATAAATTGTAACATCTCAAATTTAGTAGTATAAAAGCACTAATATAAAAGCTACATATATGATAATTATAAACTTGAGATTTCTTATAGAAGAAATATCTATACATGAAGAATTTCAAAAGCTATCTATAATGCTTTATCTCCCACACTTTCACGCTGAGATTACTCGAGATATGTCATACACAAAGACAAACAACATAAAAGTACAACATAAAAGTAAGAGTAAGTTAAAATACAAACAATTAATGATATATATAAACATTTAAATATTATACACATATCACACCAACCAACTAAACAATTTATACATGATCATACTTTGACTAGATTGTTTAGACTTAGAATGAATGTCGAACTATGACGGGTTGTGCAGTTGTGGTGGCTTCTACTGCTTTGCAAAGTCATTGCTAATGGGTTTCACCTTATCACACTCACAAGGTTAGTCTATTCCACACCTTAGATCATACTGGAAGCACCCAAGACTAAGACTTGTTACCAATGAGGAACATTGGTGTTTTGAAGTTAATAATTTTGATGATGCTACAAAGTGAAAAATATGAAGACTGTTGCTGCATCAAGTTTAAAAGCATATCTGCATAATGATCAGCAAAGAAAAAGAACAAGAGCAAGACTCAGACCAAACGACAGATAAGTAGACGAAGATCGAACGGTCACTATCAGTCAACGACCGAAACGCAAATGAAGACTGAACGGTTAAAATCAGATGAAGGCCAAACACAGCTAAAGGCAGAACACTATTCATGGCCAAACGCAACTAACAAGACCGAGCGGTAAGGATACGAGCGTTCTCAAGCAGTTAGGACACGAGCGTTCCCAAGCAGCGTTATTGACCAACATAGGACCAAGTGGTAAAGTTATGACCAAGACCGAGCAATGAAAGGCAGTGAAGAATCAAGACGAACGGTGAAAAGCTGTAAGGAACCTAGATGAACGACAAAAGGTGATAATGACTTGAGTCGGACGCATTTGAAGCCCGAACACAAGTTGAAACACAAACTGAACGACAGAAGGCCATGAGGGCTCAAACCGATCGCTGGAAAGCTTTGAGGAACCTTGCCGAACGACAGAGGGTGATGAGGGGTTGAACCGAACGACATGAGGATGTGTCGAATTAAACCGAGCGGTAGAGGGAGATGAACTGGTGCCGAACGGTCGAAGAGTTGAATATCCTAACTGATCCAAGTCTTGCAGATAATCGATTATCACTTACAATAATCGATTATCACTGGCAGTTGTAATGCGTCTTTTCAGTTTCGAAGCAGTAGACTATATATCTCTTTGTCAAACACTATAGAAGACAACTTTGCGAATTTGAGAATACAATGAAATCTGAGGAAGTTCTCAAGTGCTAGTTCCTGCTCTTGTCAAGTCTTGTGAATAGAAGAAGCTCGCGCTTTGTGTGTCAAAGGTCAGAGCGGTTCTCTTCAAGTTGGCAAAGCTGTTGCTTCCGGTTCGTTTGTTGAAGGAAGCTCTTTCGGTTCGTTTGCCGAAGGAAGGTGCTTTTGTTATTGTTATTTTCTATTCACTTTCATTGTAATTGTTAAATTGTTTTAGTGAAAAAGTTAATCACTATTCATAGTGATTAACGACTGGACGTAGAATCTTTTGATTCGAACCAGGATAAAAATCATTTGTGTGATTTTTCTACTCCCTACACTCTTTATATTTTCTGCTCATCAACTGTTCGATAAAATGTTTAAGAGAAAATTAAAGGAACCATTTTTTAAAGTGACCAAACAAGCTCTTCGCTTTTAAACAAACCGCATCGAACTCTGATTTTATATTTCCGTTGTGTGACTCTACGATACCGGTTGTTCCAACAAGACCTCCTGCTACTTCACCACATGTGTCAATCCTCTCTATGTGAGAATGAATGACCATTAGTGATACAAGAAGGTCTAACACCATAGGACCCATCACAAGAGGAATGGCCAAAAAGCTCCAAGATGAATATTCTCCTCAAGGTCAAGTACTATTTGCTATCTTTGGATGGAAAATTGGAGAACAAGAAGATATGCCAAATCTGCCAAAACATGGAGAAGGGTAAAAAGGACATTTCTATACAAAAAGGGGTGTACTTATCCTTCTATGGGGCTGCATTAGTAAATGTTTTTTTCACATAAAACTCAATTTTCACGTGTTTTAGAAGCCATACATGTAGCACATGGGTTCAGATCTGCAACGTGAAAATTGCTTGCTTAAAGCCTTGAGATTAATCTATAAAATCTCATAGGAAAAGCTTGTAAATCACTTTTGGATTGTAGTAAAGAATTTCTGCTGAAATGCATAGTAAATTCCTTCTCCAAGAGTCACTTCTTAGCTTGATTTCCATTGCAACTTCCTTCCACTCTAGGAAGCCTTCTGAGTTTTGAATCACCTCTCCAAGCTAGCCTCCATACCCATTCACCATAATCACCAATCATCCGCTGCTTCACATCCAAAACTCCTAACCAATCTGCTCATGAAATTCCAAGTCTGCAGCTGCTAATGCTACTGTTCCATTGGTTTCAGCAAGCTGTCCAAGTCTCTTTGCACCTCCAATCTCACGGATCATCTTCTCTACATCTCCTAGGATGTATCAATTAGAGTGTGAAGATAACCCTCAAGACTGAGCTCCCTACATTCAGACTAAAGATGCTTGAAACTACACTAAGAACTTGGAACTCACTTTCACAACTTTGAACACCTTTGAAACCCTATACATATGTCACTTTACTTTCACATTGAATACCAAAATATATAATCTTTAATCATACCTTAAAAGAGATTAAAAAACCAAAAAAAAATCATTAGAACACACTAGAAACCATTCCATATACGTTAATAATACACAAGAACAGACCAAGAAGAACCACCAAACAACACAAAACCCCTTTAAACTCATACTTGGGCAAGGAAAGTAGCTTTGAAACCCTCACCAACAGCTCCGGAAGGTTCCAAAACCTCCCCAAAATAACCTAAAGAACATCCAAAACTGATACTTGGAACCCCGAATTTGGCATTTTCAAAACTTGAAAAAGAAACTAAAACTGGTGCGATAGCGCTCAGCGCCCAGAAGCTACCTCTCAGCGCCCAGAAGCTACCACTCAACGCTAGAGCCACCGAAATGGTGGTGCTCAGCGTCAGAAAGCTGGTGCTCAATGCTAGCACCCCTGGAATGGTGGCTCACAATGCCAGAAACTGCCCCTCAGCACCATATCAGTTGACAACACACTGCTTTCATGGACTTTGATGTACTTGAGACTTGTTCTAATGATAAAAAGGTTTTCTTACACACTAAAATTGATATGAAAACAAATTTATAACTAAAACAAGGCACCTCTTTGATTATTAGACCCAAACTAGGTGCATTAAAGCCATATGACAACTTCGAAAGTATCCTAACTCAAAGCCATACTTTCTAACTCAAAACTCTGCAAAACTAAAGGTATGAACAAGTCTTAAATGACTCAATAACAGACTCCAAAACATCACATTTTGTCCAGACCTCCTAAATCAAAATACCACTAATGAAAACCCCTTAAAATGAATTAAAATAATACAAAACACATCCAAAAGATGACCAACCAATTTCATATAAGAATTTTGCTTTCATGACACTCATACAAGTCTTAATCAACACTTAGCCCCTCTCAAAACACACTTTAACCAAAAATAACCCTTCTCCTAACTTTTCACATATCAAAACCCTATTTTTAGCCTAAAAACCACTCATTTCTTCTGCTGAAATGTAAATAGAGCTTTATATAATTTGTCAGTTCTTACTACACCCAGTTTAACATCTTTAAATTTATCAGATACAATCTTAACATCAAGATTACATCGCCTCTCACCATAAAAATCAGTTTTCACATCAACACATATTATATACAATCCACTCAACATACTAAATTTCTCAATCAAATGCATTTTCACAATTCAATCAATAATTCACCATAGAAACCTAACTTAGAATTCGTCTATCAAATAAAATCATGTAAAACTAACTTTCCTTACCTTACATCGACGATACAAAGCTTTAAGAACATCCCGATTACTTCTCGCACAAGGAATTTCTAGAAACACCTACGAATCACCAAATTGGAAACAAACAGAGTCCTTAAAACTCTAAATCCACCAAAAACAAGAAAAGAATGCTAAATGATACATGCAAAACAGATTCCATGCATGATCATGGACTAAAGCAAAAAGGTAAAAATAAGTAGAAATTTACTTGTTCTAAAACAGAAATTGATCGGTTAGATTTGTAGATCTTGACGTTCTGATCGTCTGGGCACCTCCTAATCGTCAAACAAATGACTTAGGAGCAAAAACACTTAGAAAGAAAGTAGAAAACTCTAGACAATTGATTTTCTAAAGAGATGATAGGTTTTAAAATAATAAAATTCGTTTATAACAAAACTATTTATAAATTACCCATTTAATATTAAAATAATCGAATCTCACTATTTTTAAACTACTACCACTTCTAAAATACCATTTTTTAGAATTTTACATAAATTAGTGATTTTTTAATGAAAAGAAAAAAAATGGCGCATATAATCTTAATAATGATTAATATAATGGTTTATGATTTTATATAAACTATTATTAAATTTTGACAAAATAATATCATATTGAACATAAAGTTTAAAATATATTTAAAAATTTAAAAATTTAAAAATATTAAAATATAAATTTGGATTGACTCCTTGATAACTCATTATGTGATCATATAATTATCTATTAAATTTATTTAACCCATCGATATCCATAAATTTATCCCTGGTTTCTTTGGGCTATTTTTCTCCTTTGGTCACTTTTACTTTACGTTAGGTGACAACCAAGAAAAGTTACTAGGGTGTCATACTGGCAAAATGGAACTCCAAACATATCATTGTCCCAATGATGCAATCATCTAACTGCTGCTCATTTAATTATGGCTAAGTATTTAAATGATTTAAGTGATGAATTTCTGTTGATGAAAACACGTGCATAAGAATGTGGTAGGCCCCAAAATCTCAAACCGAGGCAATATGGAACTGGTTCTTCCTTCTATCTACTAACCACAATAGTTGGTGTTTATAAATATTTTTTGTTTTCTCATCCTATACAAGCTTCTTGGAGGTTTCTGGAGAATGCTTGAAGTTGGAATTTGAGTATCTTTTTTATATCTATTTTTTTATTCTCTCATCGAGTAATGACATTCATCGAGTAAATGATTTCTCTCCCTGCTGTGTCTGTTTATGACAATGAAGAGTGAGTAATTTTAATTGTTGATGCGAAAATCAATTATTTATATTCAATTCACGATTTCCTATGGAACGTGCTAATATATTGGCACTCCTGTTTGTCGTTTTCTCTTTCTTTTTTTTTCTCATCACAATATGAAAAAGAATTGGCTAGTTAGCTGTCGAGTTACCGCAAATTTTTACGGAGACATTTTCTTGGGAGAACATTACAAAAGCAGACAAACCAAAACAATCAACTTTCAATTTAAAAACAAAGAAAACAGCACTCAGATGGAATAAATTACATGCGTAGTTCGCAGATGTATTAGATTAAACAGAGAATGTATATTAGACTTGCTTATTATTACAATTCGAAGGTTTAATATGTAGACTTAATACAAAGCACTTTCAAAAATAACCAAAAAAAAAGAAATAAGTTCTCTTTGTTCTTCCAAACAATTAGGGTGATAATCAAAAGTGAAGGTATAGTTGATGTTCAAGGAAGACGTAATTAAAAAAATACTTGTAATTTTACATTGTCATCTAATCACAAAATATCATATAAATTTATTAACTTTTATAATAACTGCTTCAAAAAAAACCAACTTTATTACAGTTTCTTATTAATTATCAAAGTACAAATTTTTATATTACGATCCATTGAAAATTTAACTCGTGTACTTTCTCTGAAGAATCATATTGACATAGCTACGCAGAAACTATTCATATACATACTGAATACTAAAAGAACAGCACTTTTTGTAAGACTTTACTAGGGTCGATTTCATCAATGTAGGAGGATACTGTGGAATGTTTATCTTGGATGGAAGATATCATAAACATGGTTAGAGCAGAGCAGAGCAGAGAAGTTCCATGTATTCAATCTGAAGTAGCAAATAAAAACCACATGCCACACAAATCCTAAACACTTTTGCAGGGAGGTGGTGTTTATCTGATCTTCTAAGTTAAAATCTGTTTTAGCCATATTGAAAGCAGCTCTACTCCGATGACTGTTCATGAATGTATCATCACCGTACAAACTGACAGGAACTAGGAAACAATTTTGACAACCACAAGTGTTTCAACTTAACTATCAAAGCAAAGACTGCAAAGCATGGAATGTGCGTTACACCCACACCTATGTACCTAAAAGTACCACAAGAGAGCCAGATAAATATCATATCATCATCTGAATGCTTAAATTAATTTCATTTCCTAGTGCTGCATCTGGTAACATGTAAGATAAACATGCAATGTTACATGATAAATTGCTCCTTGCTTGAAGTTTACGATTGTCATATTTGAAGGGGTGATCTAATGTAAAATAGTGTTAAAGTTAAATTTTAATTTTACAGATTCTATTTGAGTTGTGATGATGCACTGAATTTAAGAACATACCATAAGGCTGCATATGGGGATGACAAGTCAAGGAAAGGATAAGGCCACCTGGAACAACGGATAGAAAATTATGAACAGAATTTGGTGAAGTGAAAAGCAAAACTCAGAAAATGGGATACTTGTTTTTACCATAAGGAAACACAAGCATGGATGATCCACTGAAAAAGCACAAATATAGCCGTCCACAAAATAAAATATGCAAATCGAAACACTGGAAATCTCTGCATGTGTTAAGAAGTAGACGTAAATTTGAAGTAGGTATTTAATGAGAAATGACTAAGCAAACAAATAAACCGCAATAAAAAATCACCATGCAATTCAATAATGCTTCAACGAGGAGGAATACAGCGTTTAGGGAGTGTAGACAAACATCCATCTGCAAATTGGGAAGTGCAACCATTAGGATTCATTATGAAAATATCTTCTGAGTAGCAGAGGACCAGCCAATTCTATTAGAACCAAAAGTGAACAATTTATACATTCATAAATCCCACTCATCATTCTTTGGCTTCTTTAGCTTTATCATAATTAAGGTATTTCAAACAACCACACCTATTTATTACATCTTTCTTGAGGTAATCAACGCTTAGCACATGCAGAAAAGCCCAAATCCTTTGATGTTAAGTACATGTAGCATGTTCGAGTTGAATATCATATAAATAAAAGACAAAACAACTACAAGCAAAATTTTAATGATTATTTTTTTAACAAAACTGTTCCCTCACATTTAAGGAAAATACGATACAGTTGTGTTAAAGGGTATGATGAGCTGCATTCTTGCAGCAGGAAAACCGACTCATTACTAAATCAATAATTTCCATAAGCGTTTTAACAAAAATGAAACTAGAAAGGAAAGGCCAAACATTCTCCAAAACTTTTATTAGTATGTTAAGTATAACTTTCTTCACCAAAAGATAAATGGCAGATCAGGGACAAGATCAATAATACTCACAAATTCCAAACGGAAATCTGATTTTGTCATAGATGGATAAAGGACGAGCCAGAATACAATGTCCGTGAGCACCACAGCACCTCCACAAGTCTATATATTTTAAGGAAAATGAAAATAAATCAGTAGATTGCCTCCTGAGTTCAACCAGTTAATAACACAATGATAATCAACATGCAAGTACTTAGTCTTTTTTACAGCATGCAATAGTGTTTAATCAAGTAGCAGAAAAAAGAGCAAGGTAAATAAGAAGACGTTATAAAAAACACAACTTTGACAGAGAGATTGCATCACAGACTTTTACAAACTTATGATCGTTGTTGTGGAAACCTTCATCTGCAAATTTATATTTAACAATACATCTTTTAACACTGTTCTCTAAAAATCAAACAGGTAACCGGGACTTTCAAACTAGAATTTAAATGATTAATTGGCTATCTGGGTAAGGATAGCTTACTACTACCATGGACATAGAGCAGAAGTCCTTTTCAGCCATGATGGATCAAATATTATTACATCAGGAACTTTCTTACCCAATGTTGTTCATGAGAAAAAAAAAAAAGAAAAAAAAAGAAAAGGGGGGAAAGGGCAACTAAGAGGACAAGAAAAACAATTCTCTAAAGATGCTCAATCTGTAAAACAAATTTAGTTAAACAACTCTGTCCCATAATAAGTTTTAGTAGGTGAAACACCCTAAAAATGTTTGGTAGAGACAATACATGCAGACAGAGGATGGTGACTACCTAAAATGCCAATGAATTAAGTTTCTCAAAAGACTCTCCAGACTATGATCAAATATTTGACAGTGTCTGTTAGGGCCTGGCGAGTGTACGAGAGAAGAAGATATAGGAGGGATAGGAGAGAGGACGAGCGTCTTAATCGTACGGTAACGGACGAGTGTTCTGGGCCGGAGATGACGAGGGGCGAGGACGAACGTCCTCATGGGCCGGAGATGACGAGGGGCGAGGACGAACGTCCTCGGCAAGGGGAGGCCGAGCGAGCGGGGCAACAGGGAGTGAGGCCGAGCGCCCTGGGCAAACAGAGCGAGGACGTACGGTCGGAGCGAACGGGACAGCAGGGAGTGAGGACGATCGTCCTAAGTGAGGACGATCGTCCTAAGTGAGGACGAGCGTCTTGAACAAAGGAAGACGACAACGAGCGTCTAACTGGCAAGCGGAAGGACAGGCGGGACCCAAGGGACGTCAACAGAGGATTACAGTAATAAATACAATAAATATAGTAAATAAGGATAGAATGATTCTTTCCAGATAATTATAATAAATAGGCAATTACTATAGTAAATAAGGATGGAATGATTCTTTCCAGATAATTATAATAAATAGGCAATTACTATTATTTCCTACCTTTTCTGGAAGGAGCGATTAGTATTAATTAAGGAGGCACCTAGAGCTTAGGGTATGCTTTTGATTATTCGAGTACTGTAAGAGAGGTTATGCTCTCGTGTGACTGAAGGAGACCCTGCTCCCAATCATTGGTTGTGTTTTGTGTTTTCCAAAGTGCAATAATAAAGAGGTTTTTATTCAGTCGAGTACGTTTATCCACTGTGAGAAGCCAGTTACGTAGTCAGGCACGTAACAATTGGTCCGACCTGCCGGATCCTATTGAAGGGAGGAAAGCGTCATGGAAGGAAGGTTGAATGCTATGGAAGGAAGAATGGAGACCCTAGAAATCTCCATGGGCGGTCTGGAATCGGCGGTCCAGGAACTGGTGAGGGTGATAGGGGAGCGAGGTTGACGGGAGGATGGCCACCTTGATGGTAGTCAGGGATCGGTCAATGGAAGAAGGAATGACGAGGAGGAGAAGGACGGTAGCGGCTTGGAGGGTGGACACCGAGAGGAGCAGCCGTACTGGAGGAGGCGGATTGAGTTACCCGTATTCGAAGGTAACGAGCCTATGAACTGGATTTATAGGGCGGATAAATTTTTCGAAGTACAAGGGGTACCAGAGGACGAAAAGTTGCGCCTGGCATACATCAGTATGGAAGGGATAGCAGGACACTGGTTTCGGTTTTGGAGGGAGAAAGCCAGGAACCGAACATGGGCAGGATTAAAAGAAGCGTTGGTGGTTCGATTTGGAGGCAGAAATCAAGGAACGGTCTTCGAGAGGCTAGCATCCTGTAAACAATCAGGATCCGTGGGAGACTATATCCAAGAATTCGAGATGTTGGTGGGCCAAGCAGAAAAAATACCCGAGGCTCAGTTGATGGGGTATTTCATGGCCGGACTACAGGAGGGAATTCGTAACCAACTCAGGTTGCTTGACCCGAAGGAGTTCATGGACGTCATGAGACTAGCAAGGGACGTGGAGGCATTCCAAGCTGGAGCAAGGGCAAGCGGAGGAATCAGCAGCAAAGGACAAACGTGGGGAAAACCGAGCGGTTCAGTGGCAAGGGTGGATCCTAGTCGCCACAATCAGAACCGAACGGGTACAGTTGAGAAGGAAGGAGGCCCAAGGAGAGAAGGAGCACGTACGTTCTCTAACGCTCAAGGCAGGAACGTACGGGATTTACCGTACGCTGAGTACGTCAAACGTAGGGAGGAAGGGAGGTGTTTCAGGTGCGGAGGACCGTTCGGTCCGGGGCATCAATGCCCAGAAAGGGGACTTCGGATGCTGATATTGGCAGAGGACGAGGAGCCAGGAGGGGAAGAAGAGGTCGAGGTTGAACTCGAACAAATGGAGCTATCTGCTTTCTCGGCAGGGGGGCTCACCCAGCCCAGAACGATGAAGCTGTATGGGCAGATGGGGACGAAGCAGGTTCTGATTCTGATTGACAGTGGCGCCAGCCACAATTTCATAAGCAGGAAATTGGTAGAAGACCTGGCAGTACCCGTAGTAGATACACCACCCTATAGGGTGAGTTTGGGTGATGGACAGAGAAAGGAGACGCGGGGGTGCTGTGAGGCAGTAACGATCCACATGGGAGAGGTGGTGATCAACGAACGATTTCACCTGTTCGAGTTGGGCGGAGTGGATGTGATACTGGGGGTAGAATGGTTGGCCAAGCTTGGCGAGGTAACCTTAAATTGGGGGCAGCTAACTATGGCGTACGTGCAAGCCGGGCGCAAGATGACAATTAAAGGAGACCCGACTCTAACTCGGAGAGTGGTGGAACCTGCAGCGTTGCTTAAAATGAAGGAAGTAGAGGTCTGGTTACTAATGTGGGAGCTTAGGGAGACAGAGAAGGAAGAGGAGCAAAAACCGTACGCTCAGGAAAAAGAAACGTTCGGTCCGGAGTTAACAAGGAAGCAGACGCTCGACATGATACGAATCTTGGACAGGTACGGGGACGTATTTCACGAACAAACCGGACTACCGCCAGATAGGGGAATGGTTCATCAAATTCCCTTAAAAGAAGGAACGGACCCCGTGAATGTAAGGCCATACAGATATCCCCATGTGATGAAGGGGGAGATTGAGAAACAGGTGGGGGAAATGCTGAAAACGGGCGTTATAAGGACAAGCAACAGTCCATATTCGAGCCCTGTAATTTTGGTCAAGAAGAAGGATGGCAGCTGGAGATTTTGTGTGGACTACAGGGCCTTAAACCGAGCCACTATACCTGATAAATTCCCGATTCCCTTGATAGAGGAGTTGCTAGACGAACTAAGGGGGGCCAAATATTTTTCAAAGGTGGACTTGAAGTCAGGCTATCATCAGATACGAATGGGAGCAGGCGACATAGAGAAAACGGCTTTCCGGACACACCAGGGTCACTACGAATTCATGGTGATGCCGTTCGGCCTAACCAACGCACCAGCCACTTTTCAGAGTGCCATGAACCAACTATTGCAGCCTTATCTGCGGAAATTCGTACTGGTATTCTTTGATGATATACTGGTGTATAGCCGAACCTGGGAGGAGCACTTGGAACATGTGGGGACGGTGCTACGGGAGCTAGTGGCAAATAGATGGGTAGCCAACAGGAAGAAATGTGAGTTCGGCAGAACTCAAATAGGTTATTTGGGCCACCGCATATCCGAGAAGGGTGTAGAGATGGACGAAGACAAGGTACGCGCTGTGCTGGAATGGGAGAAACCGAAGACGGTGAAGGCTTTGAGGGGATTCCTGGGACTGACGGGATACTACAGGAGGTTCATAAAGGATTATGGAAAGATTGCCAGACCTTTGACCGACCTTCTTAAAAAAGGGCAGTTTGCGTGGACGGAACAAGCCGAGGAAGCCATGTTAAGGTTGAAGAAGGCAATCACGACTGCTCCTGTATTGATTCTGCCTGACTTTGACCAGCCGTTTCACATTGAGTGTGACGCATCCGAAAGGGGAATTGGAGCAGTACTCATGCAAGGGAAGCAGCCCATAGCGTTCTTCAGCAAAGCGCTATCTGAGGGGTCGTTGGGGAAGTCAATATATGAGAAGGAATTAATGGCGCTGGTTTTAGCCATACAACACTGGAGGCCGTACCTGCTAGGGCAACGATTTGTGGTCCACACTGATCAGAGGAGTTTGAAGTATCTTTTGGAGCAACGCATCACCACTCAGAATCAGCAGAATTGGCTGGCGAAGCTCCTGGGTTACGACTTTGAGATTGTGTACAAATCCGGGGTAACCAACAAGGTGGCAGACGCCCTATCACGCAAGGATGAGGACGAACTGCAGGCAGAGAAGGAATTGACGGTGATTGCGCGGCCGTACTGGCAAGATTTCAGGGAAATTTTGGAAGAGGTCGAGGCGGATGAGGAGCTAAGGAAAGTGATTGACGATTTGAAGGCCGACCCCAACTCCCACCCTTCGTTCACGCTGGAGAACGAGCGTTTACACTATAAAGGGAGGCTCGTGCTGTCAGCCCGTTCGGCCTGGGTGCCCAAATTGATAGCCGAATTCCATACCACACAGATAGGAGGCCACTCGGGGGTTTACCGAACGTACCGCAAGGTGGCGCAATCTCTTTATTGGGTGGGAATGAAGAAAGCCGTGACCGATTTCGTTGCAAGCTGTCTGGTCTGTCAACAACATAAATACTTGACCTCATCACCGCAAGGGTTGCTGCAACCGTTACCCATCCCCAACGCAATTTGGGAAGAGATAAGCATGGATTTTATCGTCAAATTACCCAAGTCTAGAGGATATGATGCTGTGTTAGTGGTGGTGGACCGTCTCAGCAAATACGGACACTTCATACCCTTAAAACACCCTTATTCCGCACGTACCATAGCCGAAGTCTTTGTGAAGGAGATCGTCCGGTTGCATGGAGTGCCGCTATCTATAGTAAGTGACAGGGATCCACTGTTCTTGAGTAATTTTTGGAAGGAGTTGTTTAAATTGCAAGGCACTCAACTAAAGATGAGCACAGCCTATCACCCTGAATCTGATGGGCAGACGGAGGTTGTCAACAGGGTCTTGGAGGGGTACTTAAGATGCTTTTGCTCCGAACAGCCCAAGGGCTGGAGCATCGTGTTACCGTGGGCGGAATACTGGTACAACACCAGCTACCAGGAGTCGGCCAAATGCACTCCATTTGAAACCGTCTATGGGAGGCCGCCTCCCTCACTACACAGGTTCGTTCCGGGGGAAACCTTAGTGGAAGCAGTCAATCAGGAGTTACAAACAAGAGATGAAGCACTCCACCAGTTAAAGTTCCATCTAGCCAGGGCTCAGGAATTAATGGTGAGGCAGGCCGACAAGGCAAGGAGACCGTCCCAGGTAGAGGTGGGAGATTGGGTCTATCTGAAGATTAGACCTCACCGACAAACGACGATGGCGACCACAGTACAATCTAAACTGGCCGCTCGTTATTTTGGACCTTTCTTGGTCATCCAGCAGGTGGGGGCAGTCGCTTTTAAGCTGCAATTACCGGAATCCGCTCGGATACATCCCGTATTCCATGCGTCACAGCTGAAGAAGGCAGTAGGGGATCACCGGATCGAACAGGAGTTACCAATAGACTTAGAGATGGAGGAACCGTCTCCACGGCCGGTCAGAGTTTTGGATAGAAGGCAGGTGCACCAGGGAGAGGACGAGCGGCAGGAAGTCTTGATCGAATGGCAAGAGGGAGGTCCTGACGGGGCGACATGGGAAGATGCCCTCACCATCCAAGATCAATACCCCGACTTCAACCTTGAGGGCAAGGTTGATCTTCAGGAGGTGGGTAATGTTAGGGCCTGGCGAGTGTACGAGAGAAGAAGATATAGGAGGGATAGGGGAGAGGACGAGCGTCTTAATCGTACGGTAACGGACGAGCGTTCTGGGCCGGAGATGACGAGGGGCGAGAACGAACGTCCTCATGGGCCGGAGATGACGAGGGGCGAGGACGAACGTCCTCGGCAAGGGGAGGCCGAGCGAGCGGGGCAACAGGGAGTGAGGCCGAGCGCCCTGGGCGAACAGAGCGAGGACGTACGGTCGGAGCGAACGGGACAGCAGGGAGTGAGGACGATCGTCCTAAGTGAGGACGAGCGTCTTGAACAAAGGAAGACGACAACGAGCGTCTAACTGGCAAGCGGAAGGACAGGCGGGACCCAAGGGACGTCAACAGAGGATTACAGTAATAAATACAATAAATATAGTAAATAAGGATAGAATGATTCTTTCCAGATAATTATAATAAATAGGCAATTACTATAGTAAATAAGGATGGAATGATTCTTTCCAGATAATTATAATAAATAGGCAATTACTATTATTTCCTACCTTTTCTGGAAGGAGCGATTAGTATTAATTAAGGAGGCACCTAGAGCTTAGGGTATGCTTTTGATTATTCGAGTACTGTAAGAGAGGTTATGCTCTCGTGTGACTGAAGGAGACCCTGCTCCCAGTCATTGGTTGTGTTTTGTGTTTTCCAAAGTGCAATAATAAAGAGGTTTTTATTCAGTCGAGTACGTTTATCCACTGTGAGAAGCCAGTTACGTAGTCAGGCACGTAACAGTGTCATGATTAATTTTGGAAAAATTCTATTTGGCTCCTCGGAAAATCCAGTTTAAAAATGTTGTTCAGCCAGCAACCCATGCTTTGTCCATCTCAAACAGATAAAATTTTCCTAGATAAGCCTGATAACTTTTCAAATTCACATATCTTATGTCTAGTTTAAGGCTGCCATCTCCAATCATACTT
The DNA here is from genome assembly GCF_029865625.1 of Vigna umbellata. Taxonomy (NCBI): domain Eukaryota; kingdom Viridiplantae; phylum Streptophyta; class Magnoliopsida; order Fabales; family Fabaceae; genus Vigna; species Vigna umbellata. The sequence goes on from NC_142173.1 coordinate 41,638,930, forward strand.
TCTTTTTAACAAAACTAATTCCCTTTGAAAATTCTCAGTTGCATTGCATGTCCTAACTAACAAAAAATCTGATTAAATGTCAATTTGCAATTGTTAAAATACATCACTATATAATTTAGAATAATGTAAGTATTAGGAACCCAACATTGAAAAGAGACAAAAGATATCCTAACAGTAAGGCACACAAAAAAATACTCCAATAAAATCCAGAAAGAAAATTACCTGAAAAATTATTTGAAAAATATAACCCCATACACCAGCAATATGCCGAGTGCGAGGCTCCTGATTGGTATTGGAATTCTTATACAGGTTAGGTAATTCAGGAGTACCATCGAGTGTAGGAGCCACATAAGTGCCTTGTTCAGCATCCAACTGTTCCTGATTGACTGTGTTGCCATCAATTGTTTTGTGTTTATAGAAACATCCATATATGGAGACACAAGATCCAAACTGAAAGTGAAATTGAGAGCAGAAGTCACTTGGAGAAGGAATAAAATGAAAACAAGAGAAAAGAAAGTTGACTGGCAGATTCAAAATTTTCTCCTAAGGAGCATATAATCCTGTAACTTATAAAATGTATCATAACCCAACTAGAACAAGTTCCACCCTAAAATTAAAAAAAAATGCAATTTTATTATAATATCAGAAGATGGGTTAGGATGATAAGTGTTACCCCAAAGTAAATGGTGACCAGGGTAAACGTCCACCTGTTCAACAAAAAGAAGTAATCAGCATATTTCTAACCAACTAATCAAGATGGAAGATTAATCAGCATATGTTTGATCATTTTCTTCAAACATGCACTCTTTCATCACAGGAGTCTGGAATACTCCAATACAACATATGTTTAAGAGAGATGTGTCATTTTTCAATTTGTTGGCAGCATTTTAAAGAGGACATATGATTGAGGTAGAGAGAAGGAACAGAAGAATTGAATCCAGCCAGCCCGGTTTAGTTCATAGAAAACTGAATTTTGAGATTTATGCACACTAGTTGAACAAAAAATTACAGCAGAAGTTGTCCCACGATTGTAACAAATTATACATAGAATAACTATATCCAAAGCTTAGAAAAAAACACAGACATGGCAACAGTTATAATTTCCAAAATATAGGATACGTCAGTACTTTGTGTGTGTGTATATATACATTGAACATTATGAATTATTTTAATAGGCAATAAAGATTAAAAATTATCTGCAAAAAGTTAGTTAAATATAACAATCTAAGAACATTTAAGACATGATCTAATCCATCCATCTAAAATCCAAAAAGTGAAAAAAAAATAATTTAATTCATTTAAGACATGTCACTCCCTTATTGACTACCATTATTGAAAAAGTCATCTTCTAAGTTAGGTTCATCTAAAGACAGTTGTTCTAAAAATAACTGTTAAATAAATGAATATATATGATCACTTATGTTGCATCAAGACTAGAATAGATAGGATATGTGAATGTAAGCTTACTGAGTGTAGAAGAAAAATATGCCACCTCCCTCAGCAACCAGATTGGTAGTGAGCAAAGACAAAAGCACAACAAAAGAAAATATCCTGTAAGCAAGCAGCCAAGCAGGATGAATTCCTTTAAGGCATGTATTCCATGTTTCATCCTCGTAAAGAGTCCCAGCTGTTTCCCTCTGTCTTTCTCTTCTCTCATTCCTTGGCTTACTGCATTCTTCGTACTTCCATATCAAAAATGATGCTAAACCCATAGTCATTAACATAAAGAGGGCACATAAGAAGAACCTCCAATTCAACCAATAACTTAGGAGAGTAGTATCTGGCGGCAGTGCCATAGTGGATCGTCCACTATGCTGGATGGATCTGTTAATATTAAGAAATTGGTCAGTCACTTATATTTGCTTTGCTAAACGAGTTCCTCCAATTTCATGATTTTTTATGCACCCAGTTAAGATTCGATACACAAGTGATGAGCAAAACAATATTCTGCCAAGATTAGAAGAGTTAAGCCAAGTGCACGATACAGAGATTAAATTGAGAACCTAGATTCCTTACTTGAAAATTTTCACGAAAAATTCAAAAAGTTTGATACTTTATCAAACTGAAGATAGAATAACAGATTACAGATTCCCAACCGGAAAAAAAAAACAGAACAATGGATAAGTAAATAAGCAAAGAAGAGTAGAAATACTCACAGAGAAAATTGAGAAGTAAAATTAAATACGGAAGAGGCGTGATTTCTGAAAGAAGATGCTTTGCTTCTTCCTTGTATATGGGTAGGTATCAAAAAGTGAAGAAGAAGATATATTAAGAGTGATTAATGAACCAACAAATTGAATTGATGTTATCAAATAATTAACAGTGAGAAAGATATTCAATCAATTGATATGGTTGATCCCAATTTGCAGGTTTGAGATCAACCAAAATTCACCGGAGAAGCTTTTGCTCTGCTCTTTACAATGCAACGAAAGTATTAAATATTTATGGATAAATTTCCATATTTCTGTGTTGCATATATTTATTATTTATTTAAGGTTGGTTACTTTTTGTTGACTTTTCGTGTTGCATGTTCGTTCTGTTGAAAAAATGTTCATTTGTTAATTGAAAAACAAAATATTTCTATGTTTAAGATGTTTACGATTCTTTTTAGATAAAGACATTCTCTTTTCACGTAAATAAACAGAATTAGAAAAAATTTACGTTTTGAACTAATAAAAAATGTTAAATATGTATCTAAAATTGAAAATACCAATTTTGAAAATATAAACCTTGTTTAAATTTAAAATTTAAAATAAAAGGTATTTTTACAATTAGATAAAAAATATAATATATATATATATATATATATATATTTTTTTTTAAGCTAAAATATAATCTATGAATGTAAACAATTGACGTAGAAACCATCTTATCAAAAGCAGACGGAAAAGATGTGGTGGTGGGAGTTCTTGAACTAAATAATAACTACAAAATCTATTTTCGATAATTTCATAATAACTTGCTTAAAAACAAGATTTTGTTATTGTTTAAAAAGATAGAATATCAACTTTTTTTATACACTTGATTTGTCGCTCACAATCATTTACTTGATTTATTTTAAATTATAAAACACAATTTATAATAAAAAAAAATAAAAAAAGTAGCATAAAATACAAACACATCTTCTATATTTTTTATTGTACGTAGTTAATTTAATTTTAGAAATAATAAATTCAAATAAATAATTATTGAAAGATAAAAAGATAACATAATTATTTTAATTTAAAAAAAAATCACTTAAAAGATATATATTTATTATGTCCAGTAAAAAGAAGAAATCTCTTTTATTAATATTATAGATAATGAACATCAATTAAAAATTCGTTATTATATATTATGTTATTTCAAACACTGTCAGGATTCCCCAATACATATTAATTTTTTTCTTTTTTTAATTATATTTTAGAAAATAAAAATAAACAATATAAGTATCAGAAGTAATTGCATAACAACACATTTCAAATCACTCCTTATTTTATTTAAATAACTATTATTTCCTTAAAAATACAGACACAAAATATCTCTTTTCCACTAATATGTGATAAAAACAATATAAATATCTCATTATTATTTAATAGATTTGGTATTAAAAAAATTAACATTTTAATTTCCAATATTATATTAAAGAATACAATATTTTGATTTAACATTCATGTACTCAATCCATCATTTCGTAAACTCTAAAGGACATTCAAAAAATATAGCACACAACTATATACAAGTGTCCATATTTAATAATATGATAGAACAATTACTATAATACGAACATCAAACTTACAGTTATTACAAAATACCTATTAAATTTTTCGTTTAACTTTGCAAGATCTTCCTATACCACTACCGAACGTTCAACATATAACCGAACGTTCGGTTATATTTACAGAACAAAAAATGGTGAACGTTCGGTTCACCAAAACTATAATTACTATACGACCGAACGGTCATCAACTATTCAGCAGGAGTCTCACCACCCAGCTCCTGTTCCAGCGTAAGCTCTTCCCCTTGTGCTCACATCCAACAAGGATGATCATTGCAATAGAAAACCGAACGGTAACATGGATAAAACAGAAAACAAGGGTAAGCTACTATAATTCAATTAAGCATGTATTCACACATGTAATAAACTACAAGCTCTTACAGAACGAACGCTATAACATACAGGAGCCAATATAGATATCACACATAACTGAAATATAATAATACTATACAACCGACACTTGACTTGACCATCCGGATTGTATGAATACGTAGCTTGAGGTCATTCGTGCACTCGGGTGGTGGAGTAACTGGAAAACCATCAGCTGCCACCCGAGGTTAGTCCGTTATAACTCACCCAAGAACCTATGGGCTAGGACCTCCCGCCATTCTAACACAATGACTTACCCATCTCTACTTGAGAACTGGTAATCATCAGAATATCAGGATGAACTCCGTGAATTTCACTATCCGTATTCATACTTTACCACAACATTATCCTTACACTGAGACATTCCTCCCCGGAATTCTCTTCCACATTACTTGAAACATAAACTTTTACTTGAATACCAATAATACTTCCCATACATAATAGATCATTGCGGTAATAAACAACCAGCACCAAGCCATAACATCAGCATTGAAAGATCAAACAACATTTCACATAAGAAGATCGAACGCTCAAATAACACCACCCTTAGTTACCAACGAACGGAAAGGATCTAAACAACAGACGAATATAACCGAACGTTTATTTAATAGATATGACTTTGACATGAGCCGAACACAACTTAAGGACAGAACACTCTAATTAAACCAAATACTTAATATAAGACTGAACCATATTTAACTATCCTCAATACTCGAACGAATGGTATTTCAATATCCTCAAAGTAATAACGAACGATATTCTACTATACTCAAAACAAGAACGAAAACTATTTCACTATCTGACAAAACCGAACGCTTAGAGCTTATATCGAACACTTATAACTTCTGATCCTTGGTGTAAGACCAAACGACATTTTACTTATTTTACAAAAACCGAGCGCCTAGAGCTTCTACTCCTACAAACTATTCATCAAATCTAGTACTTTTAAGGAAACCGAACGTTAAGACATTTTAGCTGAAATACCCATAAACCGAACGTTAAGCCTAGTCTAAGTACGAAGTCTATAATAATAATATATGAGCTATCACAAACTAAAATACCTAATCGAATAAGACTGATTATAAAAGTATATAACCATCAACACTTGATATATTAATCACTTCCTATAAAACGAACGACTACAAACTGGTAAGGCCAAAATGCTAACTCTATTGATAGTTTTTTCACTAACCATAACCGAACGGTTGAAACCGAACACCCAACTATTCTACGAAATTTTGCAGAATCCTTATCGACTTATACAGAACCACCAAAATCCAGAAATCATATAAGTCACACGCTCATATACAAATCATCAATCCATTCATTCCATACATACGCAAAATCAACACATGCATAATTAAATTTAATAGCTTCCCTTACCTCTTAACAGACCGATCGCTCACAATACGAACTTTGCACCACGACCAACACTCAACCTCCCAGATTCACTGTTTGAGTACAACAAACCACCCAAAAGACCAGAAACGTGATCAGAACCTTATAAGAAGAAGAAGATAAACACATGCAACAAAAACTTGGTTTGCATGTGCCCCAAACTAGACTTTATTAGAATCAGGAAGACCTACCAGTTCAAACCACTAAACGGTCGGTTGAAAGGAGGATCCTTGCCACCAGTAACCTTACGTGCACTCTGATGAATGATCAAACGGAAGAAAACGTGAAATTCAATGGAGGAAAAACTGATAATTTTAGAGAGAAGTTAGAGAGAAGGAGGAGAAACTAGTTCAGAAGATTTGGAGGAGAAGATCGCATGCAGAGAATGGAACCAACTTTGAAATTTTAGCTTATATACTCCCTCAGAAAAACCGATCGTCCACTCTTCTGCCGCCACCTGTCTTCCACTTCCTGAGGCTCGCTCTCCTCTTGCAGACACCCGTTTCCCATTACGATGGGAAATTTAATGGTTCTGACACAAGGAATCACAAAAGAAGCGAAGATTTATTTTTCATATTCATTTGAAAAAACTACAACGAACAAAACTCATGACATGACAGTGATAATAATTTTATGGATGATGTTCATAATTTTCTTTTTAATGAAAGCACTATAAACAAAACAAATTAAGTAACGTGAATTTTGTATCAAAATCATACGCGACATTTTGAGTTCACCAATTCTTTCTCCCTCTTGGGAGCCTCAAATATTAGAACTCAACTTGAACATATGAGTTTAATTTACAGTCTTATTTTAGACAAATTAAAAATGTAAATGAAGATTGTTTTACTATTGTAATTTGTAAAATTATAAATACAATCATGGCGACTATTACCTTAAAGTACGAGTAAAATCGACTAGTGTTGAGATATGATGATGTACCTTTGTTTCGGTAAGTTGAATTAAAAACTCTGACTCCAATGTTAAAATTGCATCTAACACATCATGAAAATGTCTACTAACAGTCGATCTTTAATTATAGTAGAAAAATGACACACTATGATTTCTTCACATTATATTAATAACATGTAAAAATTTAGCAACTTACTCCTTTAATGGGCACCATATATCATCCTTCACTAACCCAATTGCCCTTAACTACTGACATATGTTAATAAATGTCTCTAATTCCATTTGAATAATGTCATTGCATCGATTTATATGTACTATGTAAGACATCAATTTCTCTCTTCTACACTATTTGTCTGGGACAAAATCCTGAACTCTATTTCTAGAACTGAAATATATATTCAATATATTCAACTTATGCACAACACTGCATAACATTATCAGTGCAACTACTAGTTGCACAATTGTAATTGTCAGTGTAAGTGTGCAACTGCATTAAAGTAGACATCAACAACATCATTTACAACATCTTCAACATCAAAATATGACACATCTAATTCCTCTTCCATCTATATTACCGCATAAAAAATATAAGGATATTACATACAAATAATAAAGATGAAGCCATAAAATAATCTTCTATACCATATCAAAACCAGGTAAATTTATTATCCAACTCATTCAAAATTTGTATAAACTAAGATACATATAATACATATTTATAGTATTTAAAAAAAAATCCATTCATACAACTCAATGTACATATTATATGCAATTTTTCACTCAATGTAAATACTTTTTCATTGAAAAACGAAAATATCCATTCAGAGTAATATATTACATACATAAAACTTGCATAACTTACCTCTCTATAACATTGTGTACACAAGCTTGTATGAACTCACTTTCCATCACCAAACAAAAGGCACATTACACCTTCTTTCACAATTTATCATCTACAACAAAGAATGAAATTCAAATCAAAGCAATATCATAATTTTTCATGAAACATAACACATGGAAACATTATCACCTCCACCATGAGCACACTTACAAGAACTTCCCTAACCACAAACTACCAAATTCCACATAAATCAAACCACTCAACCACCTCCAACGATGAAGTCACCTCCACCACGAACAATCACGACCACAAGCCTTCGGTTCAGCTCTCAAACCACCTCGTACAACATGTCTAATGCTTCCTACAATGCAACACATTTTTTAGAACAAATGAAAGCTTTGGAATCAGTTCCAAGCATGAGAGAACATATTCCAACACCCTAGAATTGGTTCCAAACAAAAAAAAAATAGATTCCAAGACCATGAAATTAGTTTGAAACAAAAGAGAACAAATTCCATTCTTCTTGGAATCGATTCTAAGTTTTCACAAATCTGGTTCTAAGTCTTCATAGATTCGGTGCCAAGCATGTATATGCATGTCATTCGACCTACGTCCATGAACTATGATGTGAATCCAATTAGGCTATTATGATCAAAAGAGATGTGTGGTAACACCCCAAAAATCAGGATGTCACGAGTTATTACAAAAACTGTATATTTCAAAATTTTCTTATAATGCAGAAACATATTTCTCAAAAATCTCAATATTTTAACACGCATAATTAATTCAAAACGTAATAGTTTCAAAATCCATGTCTAATTACATTATTAAAAGATAATTAAAATAACTAAGGAAGCAAAATAACGCCAATTAAATTGTCTCAAAAGTATAAACACAAGAACTTTAAAAGAAATCCCAAATATTTCCCTGTCATCTTTCGAATCTATCATGCTTCTGGAACATCTGTAACATCATATGTTCACATGTAATACATTATATGATCATCGTTGATAATTTCATTCACAAACACAAACAAGTATGGGGTAAGTTACCAATATTTTTGGGTAAGAGTTTTGTTGTGTGCATGAACATATGGTTTATGTAATATTTGTGATTATGTGTGGTTATTATTGGGTAAGAGTTTGTGTATGCATGAGCATATGGTTTATGTAATATTTGTGATAGATTTTCCCTATGAATGTATTATGTATGTTTTGTTGGGTTATCCCAACATAGGGTTTGATGCTAAGAGAGAACAAATATATGTTGTAAGAGTTGGGTTATTAGGTTCTCTTCCTATATGGAGAATAGGCCAAATAATGTGGACCATTAGGTTTCACTTTGTTTTAATGGAGATAGGTCAAATTAGTAGGACACATTAGAGTCATTTGAAAAGAGGGAAAAGGCAAGTGAGAGAGAAAGGAAGAGAAGAAGTCATTCCTTCATAACATAAAACCTGCACTGGTGTTTTCATCGTTGTGAAGTTCTTCACCGTTGGATCAGGTTGATTTTTGGACAGTGGGTTCTACAGATATGGTTCTTTATTCTGACCCTTGGGATTGTCAATAGGAGGTCTAGTTTGGGAGAAAATAACCTTGCATCAAAAGTTTTGTTTTGGAGCATTTCATAAAACCTACACTAGTGTTTTTGTCGTTGTGAAGTAGTTTACCGTTGGATCAGAATGATATTTGAACAGTAAGTTCTAGACGTATGGTTCTTTATTCTGACCGTTAATCGGAGGTCTATTTTGGGAGAAAATAGCCTCTCATCAGCAACTTTATTTTGGAGATTTTTCATCTTCTTGGTTTTGATTTGTAAGCATTATTGTTAGTTAGTTTGGCTGATTGAAAACTCTATTTGGTGTTTTCATCGGAGACTCTTTTGCACTCTATTATTGGGGGTATAACATGTCAATGATTGGATCGGGATGATTCAAGTGATGTATTATATGTGTTTGAATATGTTTACATGGGTATGAGATGCTTGAATGCATATATGATGTGTTAACTATGTTTCCACGTGATCTAGGGTTGATATACGTATGTTTGAATGTTTGAATCATGTCCAGGATGTGTTTCGATTCGAGAATAATCGATTATCTACGTGTTGGTTTTGAGTTATTATCGATTCACATTAGTTATTTGTGATGATAAGCGATTATATCCCTTCTTGCGTGATGTTTCTGGCTAAATTTCACTGAGATAATCGATTATCTTAAGTGATAATAAATTCATAGTGAATTTTGGTGAAAAATGGAAAAGTTGATGCAGAATAGACGTGAACCAAACCTGAGGAGTGGTGGAACATGATGATAATCAGAGATTGATGTTAGTGGTTATGTTTAGGGTCAGTTTGACTTGTGGTTGAGAGTGAAGCATGAGTGAGTGTTGTGATGTACCTCAGTATGTGATTGATGAGCATGAGAGGATAAATCTACTTCTTGTACCTCGTGAATCCTGGTTCTATTTACGGATAGGTACTTCCTTTTGTTTTGTGTGCATTGGAAGGAGATGATCTGTAGGGGATGCTACAGGTGGGCTATAGGAGCAGCTACAGTCAGTGCAATAGAGTACAAGAGTGAGATGAACTCTTTCCACTATGGTATTATGGTACGGTGATGCTCATGTTGTTGTTCATGATTGGGATAGTCATGATGGTGACGTATCTATGATGATGATCATGGTACTTAGGATGCTTCAGGTGATGTTATGTTGATAGTGGTGTTATTATAATGATTATAATAAGTAGTTAGAATGTATGCTAATAAGTGGATAGAACAAGGATCTATGTGTGAGATGTTAGTAATGATATCAAAGGTTAGAGATCAAAGATCGATGATCAAATTTCAAGGATCAGGGATTGAGGATCGAGTAGTATGATTAAATTGTTTATGTTAGAGGATTAGGAATCCTATTGTTATTACTACTATGTATGGGGTGTTGGATTATGGTGTATATAATCAGAAGGTATGTATCTTGTTGTGTGTTTGATTATGGTTGGTATAATCAGAAGATATGTATCTTGTTGTGTGTTTGGTTATGATTAATATAATCAATATGTATGTATCTTGTTGTTATGATTGTTTTATCAGTAGCTTACCCCATGCATGTTTATGTTTGAGTGTTTGTGAATGAAATTATCGGCGATGATCGTATAATGTGTTATATGTGAATATATAATGTTACAGATGTTCTAGAGGCGTAATTGACTCGAGAGATGATAGGGAATAACCTTGGGATTTATTTAAAGCTATTTTGTTTTACAAGTTAAGAAAATATAATTGGAGTGTTTCATTCGTTATTTTATTACTCGAAATAATGTAATTGGATAAGGTTGTTTTTCAAAGTACGTTTCTGCACTATGATAAATTTTGAATGTTATTGATTTTTTTTAATAACCCGTGACATCTCAAAAATCGAGTTATTACACAATCATCGTAACCATCACGATCACGTAACCTCATCAAAAGCATCATCACCATTATAAGTATCATCATCATGAATATCCTCGTCGTGAACACACCATCATGAATATCCCTATCATGGTCATCACTAAGAGCATCTCCACACCATGATCTCCATCATGAAAGAACTAGTCACACTCATGTATCCTACCTCACCACACCTGTAGCTTCCCCATACAGGTCACATGTAGCTTTTCCATACAGGTCTACTCGAGTCATCCTGTCTTTCGGCTAAAGGACCTGTTTTCCTATCACACACGAACTAGGCGAAACATCATTCTCTCCACACAAAGAAGGTTCAACACTTGAACACCACTCCCTTTGCTACAATCATAGCAAAAGAGAGTCATTATCCCGTGTCACACGCAGATAATCCTTAATGCCTCACATCACATGTCCATGCCCTAATGTCAAACAAGAGTCCAATCTGACCCAAACTTATCAAACAGTTTCATTACCTACTCAATATCACGTTCTACAACCCTTGAAGCATGTCCCTCCTCCATTCTTCTCTAAACACACTTTTCCAGCAAAAATACTCTAGGATAATCGATTATCACCTAATGATAATCGATTATTCCAGAAAGGTTCACACAACAGTTTTCCATATATACAACGTATGAAAGGGTAATCGATTATCATCCCAGATAATCTATCATTCCAATGACGAGACTCAAAAGGAAAACAACGCGCAAATAATCGATTATCATAATGATAATCGATTATTGTCGAATCTAAACTCATTCTGGACAAATATCAAGTGTTCAAAATAAACATACATCATCCCAAACCACGAGGAAACATATTTAACACATCATACATGCATTCAAGCCTCACATACTCTTATAAATAGACCCAAATACATACATTACATCACTTAAATCCTCCAAAACCCAAAACAAATCCAACATACTACATATAATCATCATATCACTCTTTACAACATATATTTGCATGGTAAAACCACCAAATAACATACAATTATCCCCTCTCGACATCAACACATATTATCATAGGAAAACTCCACAAAGGCATACATACTTTCATAGGAAAAGCCCATCACAAACATGATATAAACCTCATAAGTGTGAAAAAGAGTTGTTTTTACACTTATAAATGAACTCAATCTGGTACTTATTCATGTTGTTACTCATTGAAAGTTATAAGAGGTAGTAGAACGTTATGTTAAAATTGTACAGGAAAGGTTGTATTATTTGGACTGTTGTCAGCAAATTCTCGGAAAGCGAAACCCAAAATTCACACTGCCAGAAGGAAGAAATTTGCATAGCGCACCAGTACTTGTGCGCTGTGCGAATAACATAAGTTGAAGTGCATCAATTAAGAAAATTTGCACAGTGCATACAAACATGTACGCTGAGCGAATTAATGAAGTTAAGTGGCTTAAAAAGATGTGACAAAAAGACAAAAACTATCTTCAGGAGACATTAAGGAGACCTTTCAAGACATCAAGACTTCACTTTCTGCAAGGAATTGCTGTAAAGAGTACGTTTGATATGTCTAGGATAGGCTAATTTTTCCGTTCATTGAAAATTGTTGTATGACAATACATTGATGTAAATTTCATGTGCAATATACTCTTAACTTATCTTACTATATTACTTGAACGATTTGGTATACTTACCAAAAAGATATCAAGTTTTTGGCTATGATCATCCAAAACATATTCTCACACATACATAAGTATCAAAACAAGCATTACCTTTCATGATAATCAAGAACATACAACATACCACAAACAAGGTAAGCTTCCTCATACCTCTCAAGAAAATCAAGAATATATCCACATTCATGATACAATAAAGCAAAGGTAAGCTTCCTCGTACCTTCTTGGCCAATATTAAGGCTTTCTCTAACAACAAAGATCACACAACTTTAATCCCTTTTTTTATCCTTCCAATCCACAGAGATTTCTCCCCCTCACACGTGCATTCTCCCTTCTCCAATAAATCTCTCTCTCTCTCTTTCTCTCTCTCTCTTCTCTCCTTTTCACATTAGGTTTAGGGTGCAAAAGTGCAAACCCTCTCTCCTATTCTCACTTTTATTTTTTTCAATCTATCTCCATCTTTGTGTTTTAATAAAATCTCTTTTAATCTCTAAAACCCACCAAGATTATATACGTCCTACCTTCTCTCAACTGATTTTTAAAATAACAACTATCTTTCACTTTGTTTACTTATCTTTGCATGCTTTATCTTCTACACCCTCCCTATTTTAATTTCTGCCCTTACTAATAAAGTTATAAAGACCTTTTTGCCCTTAGGCAAAAATACAAATAAAACTAAGGTTTCCCTGAAGCTTTCTTCCTAGAAATTGAACCCACAACCTTTTAATTATATACAACCTCTCTACTTTCAAGTCAACACATCACATTGATAAGAACACACATATATCACAATCCAACAAACATACTAAAACATGTGTTGCACTTTATTAAATTGAAATAAAAGAATAACATAACAATTATGTTCTAACCAAAATGTACACACAAGAACACCAATTACCAAACCCAAAAACTCCAAAGTCTCAAAACTATTTTATTTCTAATCACTATATTTTCCACGGGTTTTACAATATGTTTTAGAGTGTCGGGTTGTTATACTGCCCACCGAGCTTCTATTATGTCAGGTTGGATATATGTTTTACTATTAATTTGTATTAATTTGAATTTAATTTTTAACTTTTATTTACTTATCCATTTACTTTACTTGGATATATGTTTTAAATATTTTTTGTATTTTTTTTCCAATTTAATTTGGATTTCATTTATAAACTTATAAAATATTTTTTTTTAAATATTCGCGGTTGAAAACGGATATCCAACGGGTATCCGAGGGTTTTTTTAAGGCGGGTAGCAAGGTGGGTAGCGGGTACAATTTTATCCAGCGGATCAGGTTATGGGTAGGCTCTATCTATGCCCGACCCGACTCGTTGTCATCCCTACTCTCTACTCTCTATAAAGATGTTTAATACATTTTTTTATATTGTTATATATTTTTTTAATTTTTCAAATACTATTAAGAGTAAATAGAAATACAAAATATTATTATCAATCATTCTTCATTATTATATTATATTTATCAAAAATATTTATTGAATTATTTAAAATGATTTTCGATATAAACGATTTGATAATATTATTTATTGACTTCCTTTACTCGTGCATCCACTCATCATTTAAATAATAATTAATTTTCCTATATCTTAAGTGTAATATCTATGAGTAAGAAGATTAGTAGTACACTTTTATAAGTAACAAAAAAATACTAAATGTTTCGGTAGGATTGAAATCCCTGACCCAAAATATTAAAAGTTGTCTGCTCCATCATCCAGTTGCACTGTTCTCTCTCTTCTTCTTGTCTTATCCGTGGGGGAGGGTGCCTGCAAAAGACATTCTGACGTTCAAGTCAGTGATTTTGCGTCATAATCTTGTAATAAAGATTAGTGATCAGAGTTAAAATTACCTGTCTTTTTCTACTAGACAAATATTTATAAATATTATAATGAGCTTACCATTAGGTCTGACTCATTAATCACCAATAAATGAAATTATTCCTATTAATTGACAATTAATGACAATTATTTTCATTAACTTCCCATTGATTGCTCATATTAATTTCCAAACCGGTCGGTCATTTTCTCACTGGATGGTTAGTCGCCGGGTCCTTTGGCTGACCGGGTGGTCCTACCGTAGACAAGCCCTCCAAGCCCAAGCACGATATAATGTGCGAAGGGATTATTGTGAGCTTGAGTATTTTTTGATGCGCTTTAAGTCTTCGTTCCTTTCTGCACCGAGCTGTGCACTCTAGGAGCTCACTTAGAACGCTTCCTAGGTCGAAGAGACTAAGGTGAGAGTTCACAAAGAACGTTCCTCCCCAAGCAGTGGACTCTAGGAGTTCACTTAGAACGTTCCCTAAAGATCAAGGTGAGAGTTCACGAAGAACATTCCTCACCAAGCGTTTTAGATCTTAGGAGTTCACTTGGAGTGTTCCCTAAGATCAAGGTGAAAATTCACGAACAACGTTCCTCACCGAGCGGCAGGCTATAGTTGACCAAGTGATTTGTTTACAGAATCTTGTCATATGCACATTCACGATATTAGTCCGTTAATATCGAACTAGTTTAGGCTATAAAGCCTAGCGAGACCATTCGGTCTTCGATTGAACGTTTTTCCTCAATGTCTTGAGAAATCCTAGTTTGGATATATAACGACCGAGACCTTAGTGCTCAATGTCTTGTGAACCTGCGAATATTAATTTTTGTCCATTTTCGTAGAAGATGGTTGTTACGGTGAGTTGCGCCCACCATGTCTGTGCACTTCATGATACTCTGAAAAAATCTGTAAAAGAGAATCAACCATATGCACAAACTTTTCTGCAATCACTAAAATATGGACGAGACCTTGAAACCAAGTTTTGCTCTCCCGGCAAAACCACACCAAAAGTGTAGCTAACTCGTAGCTAACTTGTCGCTCATGATACTGCTTATGAATTTTGACACTTCTTTGTTTGTCACCTTGTTGGCAACACCTATGCGTATTAGGAAAACAACAGAATTTGGAGCTCTAGAATGGGGTGTGACTGGCTTTACTAACCACCATAATCATGAACTTTTAGAACCGAACCAAGTTCGATTTCTCCCTGCATACAGAACTGGATATTTGCCTTTTATTGATGCAAACAATGCTTGGTCATATGCTTCACCAAGCCAATGGTACAAAATCTTCGGCTATGGCATTGTGGTCTTTCGCCACGTGGATGGCGCCATCCTTGCTCTGAAGGATCCCAGCAAGAAGATCAATGGTCGTATAGCGATAAATTGTTTTGCATGTACCAAGGCTATGTCTGCTAGTAAGAATTTGATAATTCTGAACCAAGTAAATCCCAACCGTCGTCCCAGCAATGAAAAGGAAGCTACTCCTAAGTATGCCCATTATAGTTGCTTGAGTGGTTGGTTGAAATGAAATATCTGGTATTAATATCACTTTGCAAGAATCACCATTACAAATAAGTTAAATTATAATAAGACTGAATTGTACTAAAGAATTGTTTTGTAGTTTTATTCCACCACCAATTGTTTTGTGGTTCCAGACTTGCATGGTGGAGGGCTGAGAGGTAAGAGCTTTTGGAATAGCTCTGGTGCTCCTTTGCACAACTGACGATTCGAATGGCTTGGCAGTTACATTAGTAAACTTCGGTTAGAGGAGAGCGAAGGAGAAAACATGACTCCGCCATCGCCCCTGCCGCACGCACCACCAAAGGAACTCCTCTGTTGATTGAAGCTAGCGGATCGCCTGGGTTTTCGATACCCAGCGTCGCGCTTCTTGAACTTTGATTGATTGAAGGACATAAATTCCAACCCCTAATTCATCAAAATCAAAGTTTCTTGAAAAGACAAAAAGAAAGGAAAAAATAGAAATTTTACTTTTCTCCTTACAGGTTTTCCAAGAAAAGTGGACGCAGAAAAGCTTTTGAATTAAATTATTTAGCCAATAATAAAATAAATTTAGATTGCATAAAGTTTAACGTTCCAAATGTTGGTCACTTGAAATAATCAGAACATCAACACGTGATTAACAATCTCTGCATCATTGCACGACACAATCTGGTGGACCTTTTGATCTCATTTCTTTAATAATATATGGTGTTTTCCAAAGCAACGCACACTAGTAAAAAATTGGGTTTTTGCAGCGCACATTATGCCACGGTTCATCGGAAACCGCAGCATAATGGTGCGCGGTGGCAGTTTTGTAAATAAATCGAACACATATGCCGCGGTTCAGAGCGGAACCGCGGCATATACTCCAGTCAACCATCCCCTTTGACGCCACGTGTGAATAAAAATTTAAATAACAGAGTATATGCCGCGGTTGTCCAGAGAACCGCGGCATATACCCCTGCCAATTTATTGCAGGGGCTGACTAAGTCAGAGAATTTCAAAAGTTACAAGGGTATATGCCACGGTTGCTCAGAACAACCGCGGCATATACCGCAGTAACTTCTCAACTTCTCTGCCAGTCAGAGAATTTCAGAAGTTACAGGGGTATATGCCGCGGTTTCGCAGAGTAACCGCGGCATATACCCCTGTCATCTACTAAAATTCCCCAAAAGGCAGTTGGGGAGACAGTATGTTCAGCACGTTACAGGGGTATAGGCCGCGGTTCTACGAGCAACCGCGACCTATTCTCCTACCTGAAATAAATTTAAAATGAATTTTAAATATTTCGAGGAATATACCGCGGTTGCACGCTGAACCGCTGTATATAGTTTGAAAATAATTTCAAAAATGCCATCTAGGTTAATTTTTTTAATCAGTATAGGCCGCGGTTGCTTGTGAAACCGCGGCATATATCCCTTTTATACCGCGGTTAAGTAGTGAACCGCGGTAGATTCCCCAGTTCAGAGTTAAAAAACAAAACTTGGAACAGTGTCGTCTTCTTCGCGTTTTCTGTTCGCGTTTTCTTCTCCTCCGACAGCCATCATCTCAGATACGCGTTTTTCACCGTTTAAACTTGAAATTGTTCGGTCATTTCTCATTTGTGACGATAAAAAACAGTTTTAGCCGATCAAAATCGTTTGAAACGACTGTCATTCCTCTCCGCTGCCATTTCATTTTTTTTGCACCAAGCGTTTTCGCCGCCCCTGTTCCAGGTATTTATGCCCTTTTGCATTCTTAACATGATTTCTTCATTAGATTTTGCATAATGCTATAGTTTTGGTAATGTATGAAATTTCTATAGTTTTGGTAATGTATGGTATAGTTTTTGCTAAAATTTTGGTAATGCATGAAATTGCTATAGTTTTGGTAATGTATGGTATGGTTTTTGCTATAGTTTTGGTAATGTGTGTTGTAGTTCTTGTATTATTTATAAACCTTAAAATATTATTCACTAAGTTTCAATGATATGTATGAAATTGCAAGTTTGATTTTTAGTAGCTTATCTTTTTATGTAATATTTAGGAATATGGATCGAAATTGGATTAATTTACCACGTATTAGTGCTGAGTACGAGAGAGGTGTAGAGGAATTTATACAATTTGCGCAACGTAATGAGGGGAGAAGTGATGATGAAGTGAAGTTTAGATGTCCTTGTGTGAACTGTTTGAATGGGAGAAAGTTGAACGCAACTCAAATTAGAGAACATCTTATATGTGATGGTTTTCTAAGATGCTATACAACATGGATATGGCACGGCGAAGAAATGCATTTTCCCACTGACTCTCAAACTGTAAATGTTACTGATTCCACCATGGAAGAAGATCGACCGGATGAAGACAAATTGGAGGACATGATCCGCGATGTTGGAGCAGAAAATTTTGCCAAAGCTCATGTGTATGAGACGATGTCGACTGATGCGGAAACACCTTTGTATGTCGGTTCAACTAAGTTCACACGTTTGTCAGCGGTGTTAAGGCTCATGAATTTGAAGGCGAGCAATGGATGGACTGATAAGAGTTTTACAGAACTGTTGACGTTGTTGAATGAAATGTTGCCAGATGGAAATACACTGCCCACTCGTAATTATGATGCGAAGAAAATTCTTTGTCCAATGGGTATGGAGTATAAAAGGATACATGCTTGTCCCAATGACTGCATTTTGTATAGGAAAGAGTTCGAATTTTTGACAAAGTGTCCAAAATGTGGCTTATCACGATACAAGTCAAAAAACAATAGTGAAGATAATGGTCAGATAGAAAAAAATGGATCTGCTTTGAAAGTAGTTTGGTACCTTCCAATAGTGCCCAGACTTAAGCGTTTGTTTGCGAATCCCAAAGATGCTAAAAATCTTAGATGGCATGCAGATGAGAGAAAAATTGACGGGCTGCTTCGTCATCCAGCTGATTCAAAGCAATGGAAAAATATTGATCGACAATTCCCCGAATTTGGTAAAGAGTGTAGAAATCTTAGGCTTGGTTTAGCCACTGATGGAATGAACCCATTTAGTAATCTGAGTACCAATCACAGTTGTTGGCCAATTATATTGATAATTTACAACTTACCTCCTGCATTGTGCATGAAGAGGAAGTACATGATGTTGTCTATGATGATATCTGGTCCAAAGCAGCCTGGAAATGACATAGATGTTTATCTAAGCCCACTAGTTGAAGACTTGAAGGTTTTGTGGGTTGATGGGGTTAAAATATTTGATGCATTCGCTTCAGAGACTTTTATGATGCGTGCAATGTTATTTTGCACCATTAATGACTTTCCTGCTTATGGTAATTTGTCAGGATACAGTGTCAAGGGTCATAAAGCGTGTCCTATATGTGAAGAAAACACTGCAGCTCATCAATTGAAACATGGAAGAAAGACGGTGTATCTGCGTCATCGGAGATTTCTAAAACGTAATCATCCATATCGAAGGTTAAAAAAAGCATTCAATGGAGATCAAGAGAGGGACGAAGCACCAAATCCACTTACTGGCCTTGAAGTTCTTGAAAAAGTTAATAAAATACATCATGTATTTGGGAAAACATCGAAGAAGTCATCTGTAACGACCCCTTGGAAGAAGAAATCAATATTCTTTGATCTTCCATATTGGTCAAAGTTAGATGTTCGACATTGCATAGATGTGATGCATGTAGAAAAGAATGTGTGTGATAGCTTGATTGGTACATTACTCAACATTCAGGGAAAGACAAAAGATGGAGTGAATGCTCGTTTGGATTTGGTTGACATGAATATCCGAGAAGAGTTGGCACCCAAGGAGATTGGTAAACGTACTTATTTGCCCCCTGCATGTTACACAATGTCTAGACAAGAGAAGATAAGTTTTTGTGTATGTTTAAAGAGTATCAAAGTACCACAAGGATACTCTTCAAATATGAAGAGTTTAGTGTCAATGCAGGACTTAAAGCTTGTTGGCATGAAGTCTCACGATTGTCACGTCTTAATGCAACAGTTGTTACCGGTGGCTATTCGTGGAATTTTGCCCAAAAATGTTAGGCACACCATAAACAGGTTGTGTTCATTTTTCTTGTCAATATGTAGTAACGCCATCGATCCTACAAAGTTAGATGAACTTCAAGGCGAGATTGTTATCATCTTGTGTCAACTAGAGATGTTTTTCCCTCCATCTTTTTTTGACATCATGGTACATTTACTTGTTCATTTGGTTAGAGAAATCAAGTTGTGCGGACCGGTATACTTAAGATGGATGTATCCTATTGAGCGTTATATGAAGATTTTGAAAGGGTACGTTAAAAATCCATATCGTCCTGAAGGTTCGATGATTGAAAGGTATATTGCTGAAGAAAGTATCGAGTTTTGTTCAGATTACATGACATCAACGAATCCAATAGGAGTTCCTCGCACAGCATGGTTGAATAAATTTTCTACAAGTAAAAGCATCCGAGGTGTCAATGTGGTGACAAAAGATCGCGAAGAATTGTTGCAAGCGAATCTTTATATATTGAACAACACAGATGAGGTGATCCCTTTTTTGGAAGCACACAAAGCCATTGTTAAGAATAAAAATCCAAGACAATCAGAGAAATGGCAATTGATGGAGCATAACAAAACATTTATGTCTTGTTTTAAATCCGAAATTGACAAAGAACCACATTCTTCTGAAACTTTATTGTGGCTTGCAAATGGTTTGAAGTTTGATGCCGTGTGTTGTACAGGTTATGAAGTCAATAATTGCACATTCTATACGAAGACTTTGGATGATAAAAGCACAGTACAAAATAGTGGAGTCAGTTTAGAAGCTGAGTCACTTCAATTTTCCACATCAAAAGATCAATCTCCTGTACTTGGATCAATGAGATATTATGGTATAATAGAAGAGATATGGGAGGTTGATTACACCAAGTTTTTTGTTCCATTGTTCAAGTGTAAGTGGTTTGACAATAAGAGTGGTGTGAAAATAGATGACTCGGGTATGACACTGGTT
This sequence comes from Vigna umbellata, assembly GCF_029865625.1. Lineage (NCBI taxonomy): Eukaryota > Viridiplantae > Streptophyta > Magnoliopsida > Fabales > Fabaceae > Vigna > Vigna umbellata. Next base: position 41,659,583 of record NC_142173.1, read on the forward strand.
GATTTTCGCAAGGTGGGTTACCGAGACGAACCGTTTATCATGGTACATCAAGCATGTCAAGTTTTTTATGTCAAAGATCCTGCGTCTGACCATTGGTATGTTGCTCTTCAAGGCAAAAAACAAATTGAAGTTAACGAAGACAATCTGATTAATATTTATATTGCTGACAACCATTCATTTCAAACTACAACAAATTTGGATGACCAATCTGTAGTTGACGATGATGTACATGCAATTCGGTCAGATCAAGATGAGGGAATATACATATGATGAATCCATATCTTTATGTATGAATTTTCAATTTCTGTATAAGTATTTTATTAATATAACATAAGTTTTCCTTTTATACATTTCCTATGATTATTATTACATGTTTTGTTAATTTATATGATATTACATAAGTCTTGAAATAAAATTTAATGTTGTTATTTATTTTGACAGATATATGGCTGATCATCCACATTCTTCAGGGGATGAGGCTCCCCCAACCAGATCCACTAGAGGACCCACTAGGATGAAACAACTATTGATCAGGAAAAATAGTGGTGAAAGAACTCCGGTGAATGTGAATGTCACCACGGGTGTGGCAACTGGCCCCCATGCAGATGACTTCCGATCATACCTTGGAGTAGTGGCACGTGATAAGATTAGCATTCTCATTCCATCTTTTGATCATGTGTCCGAGGTTGATCGGAACATTATTTGGAAAGATATATTGGTAAGTTAGTTAATAGCATTTGAATTAAAATTTGTTTATATTGATAATTTTGTACTAATACAACTTTATTATGTTTTTTTCAGATGACATTTGACATTCCAAATGTCACAACACTTAGAAATAAGTGTTTGTCAACTGTTGCAGAAAATTTCAGAAACTTTAAAAGCAAGTTGACATCAAGATACATCTTTGGACACCTTAAACATAAAAGTCCATGTAGTTCATATAAGTCCATTGATGAGGAGACTTGGCGGCTTTTTAAAGAGAGTCGGATGTCAGAGGAATGGCAGGTTAGTGTAGTTCATATTATTCAATTCCTCATTAGTAAATATATATCATATGAACTAATTAATTAATGTGTATGTGACAGGCAATTAGAAGCAAAGCACAAGGAACAAGTGCTCACAACAAAAACCCCCACCTATTATCTCGTGGTGGGTATAGGAAGCTTGAGGAGAAAATCCTCAAGCAAAAGGAGGATGCTATACCACCATCTCAGGGTGGCAGCCCTCCTCAGCCTCCTTCTCCACCGTCTAGACATGAGAAATGGAAGTTGGCCCGTATGCGACCATCGGGCACCTACTCTTCCAACACTGCACGAGAGATTTCTGAAAGAATTGTAAGTTATCACTGTGCCTAAAATAATAAATATTGTCATTATACATACTACATTAAACTATTTAAAGAATAATGGTGTTTTGTAATGTTACAGGACGCCTTGGTTGAGCAGAGCTCCCAAGGCCAATTCACTCCAGAGGGTCGCCAGGATATTCTTACTGCTGCGATTGGACGACCTGAGCACCCTGGACGTGTACGTGCTGCAGGTCCTGGAGTAGGAATTACAGATTATTTTGGGAGCTGTTCTCGTCAGCCTTCATATTCATACAGCGATACACAAAGGATGACAAAAGAGATCACAAAAAAGGTCCGACAAGACCTTAGAGAGGAGATCAGGGCCGAGGTGAGGGCTGAATTCCAGATGTTATACCAGCAGCAGTTTCAGAGCATGCGCCCAGTGCCATCTCCTATTGATCAGGAACATGTTATCCCTCCCCCTCCCACAGGTAAACTTAATAAACATTTATTTGCAATTATTTCTATCTCTTGTAAGCGGCAAAGGAAGTTGTTCCGCATCAGCCATCTCAGAGGATGACATGGACGATGGTAGTCCATGTCTGCTATACATTTTAGAGGATACTGAGATGGTGCTGGTAGCTCGTGGAACAGAGTTTAGGTCAGCGACTGTATGTCATGGTATGCAACTATTAGAGGATGAGGTGAAGGTCTCAGTGGATGAAATGATCATACCAGATGCCTCGGTTCCTCTGTCCACGGAAGAGATTTTCACTGTGGAACAAGCATATAAGTCGTTTATCACTTGGCCTAAATTTTTGGTTAAACCAGTTTCTGACCCCTCGGTATGAAATTCTTCTTTACACTTCTCAATTTTAAAGGTTTTTGATGTCAAAACTTATCTTATCTTTTCATGTAACAACAGACGCAGGCACAAGAGAAGATTCCTCTATCTGAGGATGACCCTCTTTCTTCATTACATCTACTTGCTGACATCCTTGATGATAAGTGTCGCAACCGGAATCGCGACGGGACGACGATCCAAAAAAGAGAAACGGGGTTTTAGAAAAAGTTTGAGAGATTTGTTTGAGAAATTGATTGAAAGATTTGTTTGAGAAAATGATTGAAAGATTTGTTTGAGAAAATGATTACGGATAAATTTGGATTTTTGGGAAAGTGAACCTGACAAGGGCTAGCCTTGCTCCTACGTATCTCCACTTTCGATGGAGAATCAAGGGTTACGTAGTTCTGGGTAGGAAGATTGTTTGTTGTTTGAACGTATGGATGTTTTTTTTTTCAGTCCTTGAAGATTTTATATTTTTTTGAATTTTTTTGTATTTAGGAAAGAGAAAAGGTTTTTAGCACAAGGACGATGCGTGCGATCACACATGTGCTTAACCTATAAAACATATTTTATAATTTTATTTAAGAAAAAGAAAAGGTTTTTAGCACAAGGACGATGCGTGCGATCACACATGTGCCTAAACCTTTAAAACATATTTTTGTAATTTCAATTAAGAAAGAGAAAAGGTTTTCAGCACAAGGACGATGCGTGCGATCACACATGTGCCTAAACCCTTAAAACATTTTTTTTTGTAATTTCAATTAAGAAAGAGAAAAGGTTTTCAGCACAAGGACGATGCGTGCGATCACACATGTGCCTAAACCCTTAAAACGTATTTTTATAAATTCCTTTATTTAAATTGTAAATATTGCATTATTAAATATATATTTTAGGATAAGTAAATATCTAGAATAAGTAGATAGAACAAAATAAAATAATAAATAAAAATAAAAATAAAATAAAAATAAAAAAAAAGAAATAAATAAGACAAATGAAATAAGATAGACAAAAATAAATGAAATAGAATAAAATAAAATAAGAAAAACAAACAAATAAAAATAACGAGCGTGGGTGGATCATAAACGGACGTTGAGAATGAGGAGAAATAACGAGCGTTGGGGGAATTAATGAACGTTCGTTGAAAGTGGGGAGAAAGAACGAGCGTTCGTTGGGTGGATTAATGAACGTTCGTTGAGAATGAGGAGGAACGAGCGTTGGGGGGAATCAGTAACACGAGCGCTCGTTGGGGAAAGTCGACGAACGTACGTTGAGAAACGAGGCTGAAGGACGAGGGCTCGTTGGGGGACGAGCGGACGCTGGGAAACGAGGCTGAAGGACGAGCGCTCGTTGTGGACGAGCGTTCGTTGGGGAGATGGTGAACGTACGCTGGGAAACGAGGCTGAAGGACGAGCGCTCGTTGGGGGACGAGCGTTTGTTGGGGAATTGGTGAACGGACGCTGGGAAACGAGGCTGAAAGACGAGCGCTCGTTGTGGACGAGCGTTCGTTAGGGAGATGGTGAACGTACGCTGGGAAACGAGGCTGAAGGACGAGCGCTCGTTGGGGGACGAGCGTTCGTTGGGGAATTGGTGAACGGACGCTGGGAAACGAGGCTGAAAGACGAGCGCTCGTTGTGGACGAGCGTTCGTTAGGGAGATGGTGAACGCGTTGAGAAACGAGGCTGAAGGACGAGCGCTCGTTATGGACGAGCGTTCGTTGGGAAGATGAGGTTGGATGACGAACGCTCGTTATGGGCGAGCGTTCGTTGGGAAGATGTGGGAAATTGATGACGAACGCTCGTTATGGACGAGCGTTCGTTGTGAAGATGAGAGAAATTGATGTTGTGAAGATGAGGGAAATCGGTGACGCACGCTCGAAAAAGGCCTAACGTGCGTTTAATTATGGGCTTGGCCCACCCAGGTGGTTTCTAACCTAGAATTCCCCTAGGGGTTCTGCCCTCCCATCCTCATTCACTCATTCATGCCGTTACTCTCAAATGAGGCCAACATCTCCTTCTCTCTGACCAAGAACCCTAGTGAAAGTCACCACCTCTGCGCGCACACTGACGTTTCTGCCAGATCGACCACCGCTTGTGCCGCCGGAGCCCTCGTCAGCCCAAGCAGAGTCCGCCAGCTCCTTCTCTTCTCGTGCGGCTGGAAGACGGGTTTCTGCTTCCTCTCCTTTTCTTCTTCACGCAAGACCCAGGCTCACCGCCAACACACGCGGTTGCTGGGGAAGCTCCAGATTCGGCGCCAGTGATAACGGGGACAGCCTTGGTGGGTGTTTGGGTTAAAAAATTTTGAAAATGGCATTGGTATGGAATTGTGTATGGAGGATATCAGTTTACAGGTTTGGATCCTGCAAAAAGAGTATTGGTCTCTTGTTGAAGGTCGTGAGGCGTGTTTGGGTTGTTGGGAATGGATGAAGGAGATATCTGAAGAGTGAAATAGAGGCCTCAATGGTGTTTTTGCGCGATGATAGGTGCAGTGGATGATGGGTTATGTTCTTTGATGGAGGTGTTCACGGGGTTGGAGATGATGGAGAGTGGTCAGAGGCGAATGATGAATGGAGAGTAAGATGAAGATGATAGGTGTTAGTGACTCGAAGGAATCGGAGATGAAGGCAGAGGAAGATATGGGGTTCGAAGGAGGTGTTGCACGGAGAAGAAAATGGATTTGGCAGGGGCGTGCGGTTGGGAGTGATGAGCCGAGGGGTGGCAAATGAATATGGTTGATGATTCAGGGAGGGGGAGTGACACGCCGAGGGAGTTCTCGGTGGTTGGGAGGGCGGTTCCAGTGGAGAACGGAATGGTTCGGTGAGGATGAAGACGCTGTTCTATTATCTCTGTTATCCCATTTACTGCTTCAATTTCAATGTTGATGGTTGGAAATGGGCAGAGGCGTGGAAGCCTATTTTGATCGAAGTGGAACAAAAGAAGCAGATAGGAGTGGGTCTGGAGAGGATGATGATGATCGATAACAGTGAACATGAACCAATATCCACAACACTAAGAGCAATCAAAGACAGTCATAGGCAAGCCCAGCAACTTCAACATACATATGTGCATATGTGCCAGAGCAAGCAAACAACTCACTAAAACAACATTACTTACCTCTCGAAGATCCACTTACTATGGTAAGCTTGCGTTTCCAATGAATCCCCTTCTCCCTTGAATGGCCGACTTCTCCCTTCTCTTTGCTGTGAATAATGTCTCTGGTCCTTCTTTGCAAGTGTCAATGGTGAAGGCTCGAGAGGCAGTGTGTGAAATCCTCCCCTTCTTGCTCTCCAAAACCAGAATAATAATGCCTTCCCTCTGCTCTCTCTCTGCTCTGTCTGAGTGCTTTTTTGTGCCAAATCCCGTACTGATTTCGTACACACCCCAAGTCGCCTCTGCCATCACCCCGCGTCCTGCAGAAACGGTTATCTGCCCCCTCCTCCCAACACACACACACGTACACTGTTCCCTCTAAACAAAAACGCTTTTTCCTTCTTTTTCTTTTTTCTTTTATTCATTTTTCACTAAAGACAAACGCCTTATTTTTTTTCTCTTTTTTTTTTTGCTTTTCCCTTTTTTTTTCTTTTTTTTTAAAAAAACACTAAATCAAATACAAAATAGTAAAATGAAATTAAACGTAATAACATAAAATAAAATGAAAATGTAGAAAATAAAATAAAACAAATCAAAAATAGAAAGAGACCTATCATTTAGTCAATCCGGACGAAATTGGGTATTGACAGCTGCCCCTCTTTACTTAGATTTTACTAGATAATATGACAATGTAATGTCTTCATATTATTTAGTAAAAGATAAGTAAAGATAGAAATACTAATTTCGTCTGGATTTCTAAGGAAGCAAAATGAATACGAAACATAAGTTAAACAAATCGATGAAGAATGTGAGATTGCAACATAAACGATCATTGCCGAGCAGAGGGCCCAAAATCACAGAAAGACTAGAGGCGCCAGACAAGACTGGGCTTAAAACGTTGAACCAAAACCGTGCTTGAGGGGAATGAGGTGTACAAACCTCGTGGAGGGTGTACAAACCCTGAACGAATGACGTGAGGTGTACTAACCTCGTGGAGGGTGTACAAACCCTATGGATGACTGTGTGTGAGGTGTACTAACCTCTTGGAGGGCGTACGAACCCTGAACAAATTATGTGAGGTGTACTAACCTCTTGAAGGGTGTACAAACCCTGTGGATGAATGATGTGAGGTGTACTAACCTCGTGGAGGGTGTACAAACCCTATGGATGAATGATGTGAGGTGTACTAACCTCGTGGAGGGTGTACAAACCCTATGGATGAATGATGTGAGGTGTACTAACCTCGTGGAGGGCGTACAAACCCTATGGAATGAATGATATGAGGTGTACTAACCTCGTGGAGGGTGTACAAACCCTGTGGATGAATGATATGAGGTGTACTAACCTCGTGGAGGGTGTACAAACCCTGTGGATGAATGATGTGATCATTGGGTTCGACCATTGTCTTACAGAGGGCCGAAATGCAAAAAGAAAAACTTGAGGTTAGGGTGCCAGGCGAAACTGGGCTTGGGGGCCAGTATGGGAACTGGGCTTTGGGGGCCAGTGTAGAAACTGGGCTTGGGGGCCAGTGTGAAAACTGGGCTTTGGGGGCCAGTGTGGAAACTGGGCTTGGGGATTCTTGAAACTTGTAGTTTTGTGAAATGGGTTTTTTTTTTGTAATTTTTGACAAAATTTTGATTTTTGAAAAGGCATCAGTGACCATTTCCAAAGAGAAGGTCCTAATATGAGTATAGGAGAAACAAAGTGTAAAGACCATGGTAGAATGTTGAAACACTAACTTAAAGGTGGTGAATAGAGTGTAAAGATGTGGGTGTCAAAACCCAAAAATGAGAGAAAAAACATGATCAACATGAAACAACATGATTTGAAAGAGAAAACCATAATGTTATTCTTTTTGTATTTTTGAAGAAGGATTCGACAACCATTCATATCAATGAAGAGGGTTTCGATCTGAAAGATTTTTATTTTTTTTGATGGATGAATGCACACATATGGAAAACATTTGCTTTGTTTTGTGTTTCGCTTGTTTTTTCTGCTTGAGTCAGTCATCTTTCTTGCAATTATCATACTTATTCTTATTTTCAGTATTTTGTGAAAGAGAGGAATGTCATACATCTCGAGGTCTAATGTCCAATATGATTATATGTTTGACTTTCTCTTTCTCGACATCAATGCACACATGCTTGAATTCGTAGACAAGTGGAAAATGTGAGATCTTTAGAAAGGTTTGGAGAAGACTGGGAGAGTCATGCGGGCACGTCATTCCTTCTATAATCCTCAAAGGAGATGAGTGCCAAAGCGAAACACGAGGCACCTAAAAAGTTGCCCCGGTTTGGTGTAATGAGTATGATGATGAATCCATGATAATTCGGGTGAAAAATTCAAGATCCGCAAAGCTTCCCCAGTCTTGAGATTATGGGTTGATGAATTTCAACGAAAAAAAACGCGTGGTGAGGTCCACCAAGCTGCCCCAGTTTTTGGGGTATGGATTCTGTTTGGAAGAGGTAGTGGGCATGAAAAGGATCGGTTAAAAGGATGACCCCAATTGGTCTGATTTTCTTTTGCATGCTTTTGCCTAGTTGGCAAAGAGATCCCTTCTTCTTGAGACATTACTTTTTCTTTTTTTTTTTCATTCATTTTCAAATTTTGTGTTTTTTTTTTTGTTTCTTTTTTTTGTTTGTTTTCTTTTTGGACACATTGCAAGTCATTTCGTCTTATCGCAAAATTAAGCTTTATGAAAATTTGAGCAAACATTATTCAATCTGTGTGGACTTTATTAGGCTTGTAATGTGGCTAGGGCTAGAAGGTATCGAAAGAAAAGGTTAAAGGCCCAAATGAATGCTTGTCGGTTATTTTTTTTGAAACAAGGGTTATCATCTAGGCATCGCATCAACTATTTGACTTTTTGAGCACTTTGCTTTTTTTTCTTGAACTTCGTTTTTTCATTCTTTCGTTTATCACCACTTTATGATTTTTCTTTTTTATTGTTGTTTTTTTTTTGTTTACCCTTTTGAAGGATTCTCTTCCTTTGATTACTGAGTGCTCTTTATTTGTACACTGAGTTGACTCCCTACTGATGATAACCTTTGCCTGGGAATAATTTTGAAAAAGAAATTATTTTTGGCTCAAACGGGGTAACAATGGTTATAGTTTTTGCTTTTTGGATAAAGAAAGAAGGCCACACATCATTTTGAACTCTGATTGTTTTTTTTTCAAAAGATTAATTCTACGATTAGATGACCTCAACATGAGTCATTTTTTCTTTTCCCTTCTTTCTAGACCGCCCTTTCGGGTTTTTGATCTATGGGACTTATTCTTTTTTTTTTTGGAAATTCTTTTGTTCTTTTGTTTGCCTCAATGGATTCAGGGATCACTCAACTAGCGCAAACGAGGATAATGTTGGCCAGGCCGATCTGCCCCAGTGTAAAGGTTTTCGTTACTAAAGGCAGTGACAGTGTTTGTTGGGGAAAATCCTTTATTTTAGAGAAAGTGAAGGGTGAAGGCTTTCAAGCAACACGTGCACAAACATCTCGAAAGGAAACATCAAATTGTTATTTTTAGACACTTGACCTCAAAAAAACTTGACATTCCAATTTTTTTTTGATTATTCATCATTTTTCCTTTTTTCTATTTTCGGAAAACAAGAGTTTGACGATTCACAAGAAAAAACAAGTGACTCAAGATTTCTTTCATTTTTTTTTTTCAATTTTGTTTTCCTTTTTTTTTCTTCCGTAATACCCTTTCAGGACTCGATTTCCAGCACTATTTGGAGAAACCCTGTAGTGAATGTTCGCATTGAAAGTCATGGATGAAGACGTGATACCGATGAGCATACTTCTCCATAGCAAGACACTTCACAACATCAAATTCATTTGTACAATGACTTATGCTCTCTTATGTGGTCCTAAAGCCCACTTCATTTCTTCATGGCATCTGTAGAGACATTCTCAAGTCATGCCTCAATGTTGGGTTGACTTCCTTCATACTTTAACCATCTTGAATGAATCAAAGTTTGCCTTTGCGCTTGAACCAATAGCACTTTTGGTGGAATGACCGATAGCCACTCCATGGTAATCACCTTTTGTATATGATGCATCACGAGTCTTGAGGTATTGAGGCTTTAAAGGCTTCATGTAACAAGTAGAGACCAAGCCTTTTTGTGTAGGAGACTTGGAAGAAATGTTGCATAAGTCAGAAGATTAGGAGTGAAACTCATATGCCTTTCGTCTTGATCAACATTTTTTCTACCAGACAGCTTGGTGGGAAGTTGAGTTTGGGTCGAGTCCATTTTTGTCTCAGAGCAGTTTCAAAGGGTAGGCCAATGGTATTTGAGCAGTGGGATGTAATTGAGCTCTTTCTTCTCTCCTTATCCCAAGCTTAGACCGAACTTGTTAACATTTGCCATCATGGTAGTATCGTGTCGGATTTTTCCTCACATTAATGTCAATTCTTTCTCCAATTATCCTCAAGTCTGCAAAGTTTGAGGAAATACTGCTCATCATATGCTCATAGAAGGGTGATTGTAAAGTTTTTAAGATCATGACAACCATTTCCGTGTCACTCATAGGATACCCTACTTGAGCAGCAATCTCTTTCCGCCCTTGGGCGTACTCTTTGAACGATTTGAACTCCCTCATCACGCTCTACAATTGCAATCTATCAGGTGCTACATCCAGATTGTACTTGTACTGCCTCAAGAAAACATCCACCAGATCCTCCCAAGACCGGATGCACGAAGATTCAAGATGAGTGCCCCAGTTTGGTGCCATGCCAACCAAACTATCTTGGGAAAAATGAATTAGTAACTTTTCATCACATGCGTGAACAACCATTTTCTTCCCATATGTCATGAGATGGGTCTTAAGACAAATGGTCTCTCTTTTTCATCTACGCTTTGGGAGGTATCACCACATCTGGGACTAAGCATAGCCCTACAACATTTTCAAACTTAAGGCTTCCTCCAACTTCTATGACTCTCGCCCTTTTCCAGCATTTCCAATTTACGTCTGTCAGCCTCAACATCCATTGGCGTAACGACATGAGGAGAAGATTTCAACTCGGGTTGCTTTGTCATTGTCTTGCTTACTACACTGGGCTGAATCATTTCTGTAGGGACCATGAAAGTGGTTGCCCTAAGCTTGTTTCATCCTTCAACTGCGTTATTTGATGCCTTTTGAGTGTGAAATTGTCTCGAGTCCACTTCCAAGGATGTAGTGTAATTCTAGGGAAGACCATAAGGAGGGAAAGTTTGTGCTCCTGGAACTCTTTGTTGCGCTCATGCGCGCGAATCTACACGGCTTTGCAAGGCATTCAGAAGCTCTAGAATTCAACTCATTTGCTCATTCAATTGTTGGACACCGACTTTCATCCCTTCTTGAACTTTTCCTTGGTTCTCCAAGATTCTGTAACTGGTTCAAGTCCTTTAGGGTATCTTGGATGTTTAACTGTATTTTTAAGTTTTTTTTTTGAAACAAATTAAGAAAACGAAAATGAACAGAAAAAGAAGAAACAATGTAGTTCAAATACTCTAGTCGGAAATTATAAAGCTGTGAAACATTGCCCTGGTATAGTTTGGAAATTAACATGAAATAGAGTCAATAGGGTGGTTCACACAATGAAACATCCACCACCTCTAGAAGTTCACAAAAGGTGAAGCATGGAAAGTCCTTGTCAACCATCTCGGGCCTTAGCCATCCCATTCTTCATTTCTCTAGTCAGCTCTTGCAGCAATTGAGGAAAGTTCAATCCCCTTAGGTAAGTTAAAGATCGACACTGCGGACTCAACATTAGTTAATAACTTCATAACACCTTCAATGGCTTCATTGGCGAGGGAAGCTAGTTGTGAGAGACTTCTTTTTCAATTCCCCCTTGCTCAACAATATGCCTCTTCATTTGAGTTATCAATTCTTTATGTCTCCTTTTTAGCTCGATGTCAACATTCCTTATTTAGTTTTCCCACTGCTGCTTTCACACGTTGCTTAGTAGTGTGAAATTGCTCTTCACAATTTGGGTCTGGAGAAATTACATTGAATGACAACTTGACTGTCTTAACCCTCTCTGTGATCCATTGGCTAAGGGAATCTTTCATTAACAGTCCATGATCTTGGGCCTCTCTCGCAGTGAAGAACATTTCCCCAAGCGTCCCTAACTTGATGAAGCATTTCAACAAAGGTTCATTCCTCATAAGATCTGCAATGTGGCAAGAGATGCAGGCGTGGGCCTTACCCAGATTGCTTTTGTGCTAACACAGTATTGTGATTAGTACAACATCGAATACCCATGAGGGGTACATTAGGGAACTTCCCGCAATGATATATGATATGCGGTCTTCGCTGCCAGGAACACATCATTTAAACTTTTCCTCCTCTGAGGCTGCACAAAGTTGCGCTCATTCATTTGCCTCTTTCATCTTCGGTTTACACCGCAATAACTCCTCCATGTGACATGTGGCATTCAAAATGGCCTTACTTATGCGAGAGATCTTCTTTCTGCATGGCTCATAACCTTGACTAAGGGTCTTGGAAACTTCAGTTAGGACAATACTGACTGGATTCTTTAGAGCGAACTTTGTATCCCACCAACACATTCATGACAACGTAGCCGACAAAATTCATGATATTAGAAAAGAGCATGACACCATAGAGGATAAGAGCTAGTACATTCGTAATTGTTTCCAATTTTCAACGCAAGTACCACTCTAGGTATCCTTGACAAAGGCCCTTCACCTTACCCTTAAGTGTGAATTCACCCTCCAACTTCATAGGGGTACTTTTATAATTCTCGCTCGCTGCAAGACATGGGTATACTACCCAAGATAGTTGCATAGAGTTTTTCCCTCGGGAGGTGTATTTAAGATTTTCCCAAACTCTTCACCTCTGACAGGCTCATCAAATTCTTATACCACTTCTTGAATGCATCTTTCAGATCTATCTTTTTCTCACCAGATCCCTTGATCCACCCGTATTATCCTCCTTTGCTTGATGGGTGTCTTTTCATCAGAATGTATGAACTCGAATACCCCTCGACTCAAAATCCATGTTAATCTCCATCTTTACCTTAAGGACTCAATCACAAATTTATAGTTTTCTGACTAGAACCAGTGACAAGACCGTAAAAATGCATGAGAAAAAGAAAGAAATAAAAGAAAAAGGTGTATATAAAAAAAAGGTATAAAGATATGTACAAGGTGCTTGATTTTATTAAGCAAAAAATGAGGATTATAAGGCTGCACATATCTCCCTTTGTGCCCTAGATAAGGTTCAACGCTAAAGATTCAAGGTCAAGTATATGCAATTTCACAAGGATGGTCTCCTGAACCTAGAGGTCAATGGTCACTAGAGCTATGGCCCCCTTCATAGCATCTCCACAACAGTCGAGTAATCAACTAGATGAGGAGACACAAGTGAAGAGAACAGACTCTAGCTGGAGTTCTCACGATAGCCAGACAGGAAGTACATCCCAGAATGACACCGCTACACAACTCCTCTAATTCTAAGTTACGCTCAGACCCGGGTATAGGGCCTCACTCATGATGCGTATAATGTGTGTGTGTGAAGGGAGAATGCAATTGTACACCCCAAACCCTCACCTGCAAAACAACCAGAAGATTCCCAGGCAGATATAACACGTTTTCTACCCTAGGGTTCAATATTCAATAGTTATTGCAGTTATTCCAAATATCAAGCATAGATAGAGAAAAGGGAAAGAAAAACACAAAGCAAAACCACATCGAATTCGCGCATCTAATTAAATGGCTCGACTCTCTAGCATTCCCCAGTGGAGTCGCCATCTGTCGCAACCGGAATCGCGACGGGACGACGATCCAAAAAAGAGAAACGGGGTTTTAGAAAAAAGATTTTGGAGTCGCCACCATAGTTTATTATGGGAAACTACGGGAAAACCACAAAACGATAAAACACAGTCCGCGAAAACCAGATTCTGGGTTCGGGAGTCGGTTACGCGTGGGGAAGGTGTTAGCACCCCACAACGCCTGCCCTAAGGCAGTACCTTTAACTAAATGCACGAATATGATGTGGTTTTCAAAATGTTTAACTATCCCCTAAAATAAAAATTCTGAATAAACAAAACATATTTTTTTTTATTTTTTTGGGCCCGACAAGGATTGACCTTGCTCCTACGTATTCTCATTCAAAATGAGAAATCAGGGTTACGTAGTTCTTTTTGAAAAAGTTTGAGAGATTTGTTTGAGAAATTGATTGAAAGATTTGTTTGAGAAAATGATTGAAAGATTTGTTTGAGAAAATGATTACGGATAAATTTGGATTTTTGGGAAAGTGAACCTGACAAGGGCTAGCCTTGCTCCTACGTATCTCCACTTTCGATGGAGAATCAAGGGTTACGTAGTTCTGGGTAGGAAGATTGTTTGTTGTTTGAACGTATGGATGTTTTTTTTTTCAGTCTTTGAAGATTTTATATTTTTTTGAATTTTTTTGTATTTAGGAAAGAGAAAAGGTTTTAGCACAAGGACGATGCGTGCGATCACACATGTGCTTAACCTATAAAACATATTTTATAATTTTATTTAAGAAAAAGAAAAGGTTTTTAGCACAAGGACGATGCGTGCGATCACACATGTGCCTAAACCTTTAAAACATATTTTTGTAATTTCAATTAAGAAAGAGAAAAGGTTTTCAGCACAAGGACGATGCGTGCGATCACACATGTGCCTAAACCCTTAAAACATTTTTTTTGTAATTTCAATTAAGAAAGAGAAAAGGTTTTCAGCACAAGGACGATGCGTGCGATCACACATGTGCCTAAACCCTTAAAACGTATTTTTATAAATTCCTTTATTTAAATTGTAAATATTGCATTATTAAATATATATTTTAGGATAAGTAAATATCTAGAATAAGTAGATAGAACAAAATAAAATAATAAATAAAAATAAAAATAAAATAAAAATAAAAAAAAAGAAATAAATAAGACAAATGAAATAAGATAGACAAAAATAAATGAAATAGAATAAAATAAAATAAGAAAAACAAACAAATAAAAATAACGAGCGTGGGTGGATCATAAACGGACGTTGAGAATGAGGAGAAATAACGAGCGTTGGGGGAATTAATGAACGTTCGTTGAAAGTGGGGAGAAAGAACGAGCGTTCGTTGGGTGGATTAATGAACGTTCGTTGAGAATGAGGAGGAACGAGCGTTGGGGGGAATCAGTAACACGAGCGCTCGTTGGGGAAAGTCGACGAACGTACGTTGAGAAACGAGGCTGAAGGACGAGGGCTCGTTGGGGGACGAGCGGACGCTGGGAAACGAGGCTGAAGGACGAGCGCTCGTTGTGGACGAGCGTTCGTTGGGGAGATGGTGAACGTACGCTGGGAAACGAGGCTGAAGGACGAGCGCTCGTTGGGGGACGAGCGTTTGTTGGGGAATTGGTGAACGGACGCTGGGAAACGAGGCTGAAAGACGAGCGCTCGTTGTGGACGAGCGTTCGTTAGGGAGATGGTGAACGTACGCTGGGAAACAAGGCTGAAGGACGAGCGCTCGTTGGGGGACGAGCGTTCGTTGGGGAATTGGTGAACGGACGCTGGGAAACGAGGCTGAAAGACGAGCGCTCGTTGTGGACGAGCGTTCGTTAGGGAGATGGTGAACGCGTTGAGAAACGAGGCTGAAGGACGAGCGCTCGTTATGGACGAGCGTTCGTTGGGAAGATGAGGTTGGATGACGAACGCTCGTTATGGGCGAGCGTTCGTTGGGAAGATGTGGGAAATTGATGACGAACGCTCGTTATGGACGAGCGTTCGTTGTGAAGATGAGAGAAATTGATGACGAACGCTCGTTATGGACGAGCGTTCGTTGTGAAGATGAGGGAAATCGGTGACGCACGCTCGAAAAAGGCCTAACGTGCGTTTAATTATGGGCTTGGCCCACCCAGGTGGTTTCTAACCTAGAATTCCCCTAGGGGTTCTGCCCTCCCATCCTCATTCACTCATTCATGCCGTTACTCTCAAATGAGGCCAACATCTCCTTCTCTCTGACCAAGAACCCTAGTGAAAGTCACCACCTCTGCGCGCACACTGACGTTTCTGCCAGATCGACCACCGCTTGTGCCGCCGGAGCCCTCGTCAGCCCAAGCAGAGTCCGCCAGCTCCTTCTCTTCTCGTGCGGCTGGAAGACGGGTTTCTGCTTCCTCTCCTTTTCTTCTTCACGCAAGACCCAGGCTCACCGCCAACACACGCGGTTGCTGGGGAAGCTCCAGATTCGGCGCCAGTGATAACGGGGACAGCCTTGGTGGGTGTTTGGGTTAAAAAATTTTGAAAATGGCATTGGTATGGAATTGTGTATGGAGGATATCAGTTTACAGGTTTGGATCCTGCAAAAAGAGTATTGGTCTCTTGTTGAAGGTCGTGAGGCGTGTTTGGGTTGTTGGGAATGGATGAAGGAGATATCTGAAGAGTGAAATAGAGGCCTCAATGGTGTTTTTGCGCGATGATAGGTGCAGTGGATGATGGGTTATGTTCTTTGATGGAGGTGTTCACGGGGTTGGAGATGATGGAGAGTGGTCAGAGGCGAATGATGAATGGAGAGTAAGATGAAGATGATAGGTGTTGGTGACTCGAAGGAATCGGAGATGAAGGCAGAGGAAGATATGGGGTTCGAAGGAGGTGTTGCACGGAGAAGAAAATGGATTTGGCAGGGGCGTGTGGTTGGGAGTGATGAGCCGAGGGGTGGCAAATGAATATGGTTGATGATTCAGGGAGGGGGAGTGACACGCCGAGGGAGTTCTCGGTGGTTGGGAGGGCGGTTCCAGTGGAGAACGGAATGGTTCGGTGAGGATGAAGACGCTGTTCTATTATCTCTGTTATCCCATTTACTGCTTCAATGTCAATGTTGATGGTTGGAAATGGGCAGAGGCGTGGAAGCCTATTTTGATCGAAGTGGAACAAAAGAAGCAGATAGGAGTGGGTCTGGAGAGGATGATGATGATCGATAACAGTGAACATGAACCAATATCCACAACACTAAGAGCAATCAAAGACAGTCATAGGCAAGCCCAGCAACTTCAACATACATATGTGCATATGTGCCAGAGCAAGCAAACAACTCACTAAAACAACATTACTTACCTCTCGAAGATCCACTTACTATGGTAAGCTTGCGTTTCCAATGAATCCCCTTCTCCCTTGAATGGCCGACTTCTCCCTTCTCTTTGCTGTGAATAATGTCTCTGGTCCTTCTTTGCAAGTGTCAATGGTGAAGGCTCGAGAGGCAGTGTGTGAAATCCTCCCCCTCTTGCTCTCCAAAACCAGAATAATAATGCCTTCCCTCTGCTCTCTCTCTGCTCTGTCTGAGTGCTTTTTTGTGCCAAATCCCGTACTGATTTCGTACACACCCCAAGTCGCCTCTGCCATCACCCCGCGTCCTGCAGAAACGGTTATCTGCCCCCTCCTCCCAGCACACACACGTACACTGTTCCCTCTAAACAAAAACGCTTTTTCCTTCTTTTTCTTTTTTCTTTTATTCATTTTTCACTAAAGACAAACGCCTTATTTTTTTTCTCTTTTTTTTTTTTGCTTTTCCCTTTTTTTTTTCTTTTTTTTTAAAAAAACACTAAATCAAATACAAAATAGTAAAATGAAATTAAACGTAATAACATAAAATAAAATGAAAATGTAGAAAATAAAATAAAACAAATCAAAAATAGAAAGAGACCTATCATTTAGTCAATCCAGACGAAATTGGGTATTGACAATAAGCCTTTGGAGGTTGAGTATGATGCTAATGTATTTGGGGCAGGCTCTGAGGTCCCAATATACCTTAATAGCCAAGATGTCCGTGAGCTTGCGTCGGGAACACAAGAGTTGAATATTTCAATTATTCAACTATGGACGATGTAAGTCTATGACCAATTATTTATATATAAAATTGATTTATATATCAAGTATCCTTATATCAAAGTTAATTTTTGATTTCAGGTATATGTCTGGCGTCAGTAATAAGTTGGGGCGTTCTGATGATTATGGATTCATTGATCCCCAATCAATTCATGAATCAAATGATTTTGAGCAGATCAACATGAGTCTGATAAGAAGTTTTGGAAGGGGCAAGAAAATATACTTTTTGCCTTATATATCTGGGTAAGTGAACTTTGTTAACATAATAATGTTCCATATGTGATTTTAATATTTAATAGTTACGTTATTATGAATTTCAGGCGCCATTGGCAACTTCTTGTTATGTCTATGCAAGACAACTATGCTTTGTGGTTCTGCTCATTGCACAGGCCTCCTCCCACACAACTCAAACAAGCAATTGATTGGTAAGAACCTCAATGTTTGGACTTTCTTTGTTATATAAATGAATGCTAAAACCTTTTTTTTATATACAGTTCTATTCCAGCAAGTATGATGATGGGTGGGAGATCAATTGTTAATAGTAGAAAGATTGCTTGGATTTCTCTCAAGGTTTGACATATGCTAAAGTCATACTTTGTTATAATTGTTTTATTTTAATATTATTCACTAACTATTATCAACTGTGATGATATATTGTAGTGTAACAGACAAAATGGGTCATATGAGTGCGGATACTATGTAATGTATTGGATGACCCATATTGTTCGTTCTCACATCACAAGTCGCTGGGAAACGGTAATATTTAACTTTAACAAATTTTGATTTTTTCCCAAATGTTGAATTCATATACACTAATTAATATGAATTGTCTTTTGCAGAGATTCAAGACTACTACACCAGTTCCTGAGAAGTCACTATTATTCATTAGGAACGCTGCTGCGAAGTATATAATTAGATTATACAATAGCTCTTAGATTTATACATTGCATTTGATTAGATTGAATTTTCTTAGACTTTGTAGTTTATTTGATGTTGAAATACATTTGAACATGTGTTTGTTATGTTCAAATTGAATTTGTGTACATGTTTTTATATGCAGGTCTGTTTTTGTGGTAGTGGATATCACAAAAACAGACCTGCAATTTTAAAAAACTGCAGGGGAATATGCCGCGGTTCTAACCACAACCGCGACATATAGTGTTTCGTTTTTTTTTTAAAATGAGACATATGGCCGCGGTTTTAGCACTAACCGCGGCATATACTAGAGTATATAGTGGATAAATTGTTTTTTTTTTTAAAAAAAATTGAATTTTGGCAGCGGTTCCGTAGACAACCGCGGCATATTCCGCAACCTATATACCGCGGTCATAACTGCGGCCTAAAGTCTCTGACTTACTACCGCGGCTGAATATGCCGCGGTTCGTAAACCGCGACGTATAGTGAAAAATAACCGCGGTAAAATCCCCTCGCTGCACTAGTGGCAGCTTGCTACTAAAAGCATTATATATGTTGGTGGAAATGGCAAACACACTCGTCACAAACATTTAGGACAGCTATAACAGCAAGGTAGGAGAATACAAACAACACGTGCTTATTACGCCTCCAGTGGTCAGGCCGCGGGCGGTAGGTGGGACAGATGGCACCAAAGAGTTGTGGCTTCGTCGCTAGGAAAATAGGGTTTGGTAGTAGTTGCCACAGGCTTTGTCGAAGGGTACATCCTGTCCGCGGACAAAGATGCCTCTTTACCCACCTTTTCTGGAATAATCTCACTCATGGGATATAAAAATATAAGTTAGATTATTCAATAAAGAATAATAAAATAAATTTAAGATGATGATAAAACAATAGTTATCAAAACAAGTGTATGTTTGAATAAAGCCGAGTGCACGGAAGTTTCAAAGTTGGTTGACATTGGTGGCGAGACTTTCTGCTGGCACCGAACAGGGTCAACATGTAGGGGCTGGCCGAAGTAGTCATGCTGAAACCGAACGCTGGTCGGGTTCCTAGTGGCCTTAAGGGTATACCGTTCGGGTCTCACGGTGGACGCCAAAATATTTCGGTAGGATTGAGATTCCTCACCAAAAACATTCAAAGTTGTCCGTTCCATCATCCAGTTGCGCTGTTCTCTCTCTTCTCCTTGTCTTATCCGTGGGAGAGGGTGCCTGCAAAAGACACTCTAACGCTCAAGTCAGTGACTTTGCATCATAATCTTGTAATAAAGATTAGTGATCAGAGTTAAAATTACCTTTCTTTTTTTGCTAGACAAATATTTATAAATATTATAATGAGCTTACCATTAGCTCTGACTCATTAATCACCATCAAATGACATTATTCCTATTAATTGTCAATAAATAAAAATTATTTTCATTAACTTTCCATTGATTGCTCATATTAATTTACAGACCGGTCGGTCATTTTCTCACTGGATGGTTAGCTGCCCGGTCCTTTGGCTGACCGGGTGGTCCTACCGTACACTAAACATTATCGATTTATTCCTTTAACAATTGTATTATCACTTGAGTGAAGATATATAGATTTAGTCTAACATCTTTTTCACATTTTATTGTTTGAGTGATCTCTTGTTGCTTGTTTCAAATGAAAGATAATGGTCTCAATATTTTTTTTTCAAACCATAAGTTAAGTTATATGCTCTTTTATTTTAAAGATTATGTTGAAGCTTGAACTATATCAAATGCACAAAATTGACTAATTTCTTTTGATTGTTGTTAGTTGAAACAAAAAACACAAATTTTATAAATAGTATATGAAAACATATCAATTACAACATATAATACTTTTAAAACACTTATTAAGGTTCAAATATTTTTATTAAACTTTTATAACTATGTACATATATGCACAATAACATATTTAGCATACAAATCAATTCATTTGTAGGACAAATCAAAACATATAAGACATTATTTAAGTAGGTGTTTCACAGTTAATTCTACTAACCCATAAATAAACACGACTCTTTCATTTTCAGCAAGAAATATGAAATAATATTGGTGGTTGAGATATCAGAGCGACTCAAAATTAATTTGATTTACTTGTAGCAGTACTATTTAGTTGATTTAGTGTTTATAAATGAGAAAATGACAAGTACATTTCAATGTATCTATCAGCAATTTCCAACCTGCATTTTTGACAATCAAATCCAAAGACATGTATGTGATTTAACAACTTGTTAAAGAGTATATAAGCAAAATGGTAAATCTATTATTTTGCGAGTAGATTAACTTTTTAACTAGTTAGAACTAATTTCTATTTTAATTAATAACTAATTTTTCAAACGACTAATTTTTCAAATGACTAATTTTTCAAATGAAAAAAAAAATTGCTCATTAAGGAATTAAAATTGCCATCAATGTTTTCCATTTTAATTCAAGCTATGTGACATTGAAGTTTTAAATGACCACATAGTGCTATAACACTCAATTCGTATCTGCAATAACACTTACAATCAGTAAATGCATGCACGACAAAGGCCTTGCACCCAACTTATATGGCATTACTCTAAGAATCTCATTACCACTCCTTTACATTCCATAAATTAGCTTTTATCTTGAAAGAAAATGTAGATTGCCTCGATAAGTTCAGTAAAGCAACATGGATTTAACTAGTTAGAAACATGAATTACCATGCTACATTTTCAAACCAGTCAGTAAAGGTACCTGCTGCTATTTAATTTAGTTGAATAGATTTGCCCAGGTGAACTACAAGTGCAATCTGACACATTTTAGGCTTCATTAAATTTTCAGACCACTATGGCATTCCATCTCACATTTGCTGGGTTGAGGACAATTACGTTTGAGACTATGTTACTGCACCACAGACCTAATTTTATGGTACACTATATTCTAACAACTAAAGGTTAGAAACTTAAGTTCAAAATTTCAACAAGTAGATGCATATCAAAAATTTGCATACAACATGAATTAGATGGGAGATAATCACCTAGAAAGAATTTCATCATCAAAAAGACTATTCTGAAAAATTTCAATAATCCAAATGAAACCTCGATACGATGATACAAAACTTCTAATAAATGGATGGAAATTTTGAAAATTATATAGACACTCACCTCTTTCTTTCTAGGTGTCGGTGCTATTAGTGGCCCAAAGCGTGAGTGTGCCAACTTATTCTCTGCTTGTTCTAGCTTTCCAGCTAGAACAAGAATATTCCAACTTTGACACTAATACTTTCAAAACAAAGTTAAACAATATTTACTAGGCATTACAAAACCTCCAAACACAAAGTAACCTAAACCCCCAAACAAACCAAACACAGAAATCGATCTCATCCCCAAACCTAAAACCCTACCGAAAAGAGGTAACTCAAAGAGATTTAGAAGTATAGTTGATGGAAGAACGATTTGGCTTATTCGGGTGGTCGAACAAATCAACCAAACTCTCCTCTGATTTGGATCGTAGAAGCACGCAACAATGGAAGATGTGCTTGGACAACGTAGCGGAATGGGTTGAAAAATGATGATGATGACCGGAGGAAGTTGCGACTCTAGAAGCCACTCTTCAAATGGTGTTCGGTGGTTGGATTGAAGTAGATTAGATGACTCGATGATGAAGCTAAGATTGAAATAGATGAAGGTTGAGTCGAACAGTGGTTCGGTGATGAAAACTAATGAAGCGGTAATGGAGAAAATGGAAAGAGGGAAGTGGTTTAAGTGTTGTACTGTGATGCAGATGGTGTGGAGGAATGCTAGGAATGGAGCCTAGCTAGGGAGAGAGGCTAGAGGAAACTCTCAAGCTCTCTCTCGGTGACCTTCAAACAGAAGAATGATCCAGAATGAAACCAACATATTCTATTTCTTCATTTAATTCAAAGGTCAAGTTTACAAGCAACGGAGCAAGCTATTTAAAGGAGAAACAAAGCTCCTGGTTCACGCCTATTTAGCTAACGTTAACTATGATGCAATGGAACAAGTGCTAGTTGTAAAGGGTGAAGAAACGTGAGTGGCTATGTGGCCAATCAAGCAAGAAGCTGGTAAAGAAACGTGAGTGGCAGCTGGTGCATTTGTTGACGCTGGGCTCAAGCCCTCATCCATTGAGCATTAGGATTTCTTCAACTTCAACCAAGCTGCTGGTTGGAATGTGACTCATGTGGGCTTCCAAAGCAGCTTGTTATGCATCCAAGTGAAGATTCTAACATTCCTCCAAGTGAAGATTTGGCTTGCTTCTTCATTCTTGATGTTTCCTTGCTTCTTGATTCGTTGATCCATGATTTCCTAACCTTATTAATCCCTATAAAACAACATACAAACATATTAAAGATAATCCTTCTAAGACTTAGAGAAAGAAAATTAAGAAAGAGTCTTTAACAGTCCTTCTTCACTTCTCTTTCTTAGCCTTAGCTTAAGTTGATACTCCTTTGAATGAATGTCCTAAATGGGTTTCCATCAATAGTACAATGTGCGTCCTGGTCGAGAGAAAGATTCTGAATATCTTCGTTGGAGCTGCAAAGAGGCATGGTTCACGCATGGGGATGCAAAGAGGCACGACACAGGGCATGTAGTATGAGGAAAAGAAGCATAACTAAAATCATAAAAACCTAATTTAAACTAAGGATAAAAGGAAATTTCAACTTTTTAGCGGGTTGCGGGTAGTGGATACTCACGGGTACGAATAATGTAATACCCGAACCCGACCCGATAACGAGTGGGAATTAAAAAATCCGCTACTCGCTACCCGCGGATACCAACTATCCACAACAGGTTTAATCCGCGGATACCCGCGGACACGAGTTTTTTACCATCCCTAGTAGAGAGTGTGAAAAGGAGCAACATACCTTTTTTAGAGTCTTAGATAAATACATTTCCATTTTGTGAGAACAATTATTATATATTATAAAATATTCTAAAATGAATTTCTTGTAAACTTATTTTCGTTTTTGTTTATGCATACATACACCCACATACATACATATATACGTACATATACACATATATACATACATACATACACACATACGTACATACACACACATACATACATATATCCATACATACATACGTACAAACATACATATACACATATGTACATACACACATACATAGGTACATACATACATACACACATACATATATACACACATATGTACATACATACATACATACACACACATACGTACATACACACATACTCACATACATATATACATAAATACACACACATACATACATACATACATACATATATACATACACGCATATGTATAAACACATACGTACATACATACATACACACGTACGTACATACAAACATATGTACATACACACATACCATACACACATAAATACATACACAAATACACACATACATACATATATACAATTGTTTTTAAATTATCTCTTTTTACTTTTAAATCATTTAAGAAAAACAGCACACACTTTATTTTTTAATCTTTCAAATATATCTAATGACTCTTCCTCGTATTCGTAATTGAAAATGAACCCCAAAAATTTTACTTTATTTATTGACTTTGGAAAACCACAATGAAAAAAAAGGTATAAAAAGTAAAACATTTAAAAAAGGAATATATATATATATATATATATATATATATATATATATATATATATATTTTAAAATAACTTGATTTATTATCTTAATCATTTTTATTATAAAAAAGACCATGAAATTAAAAAAATATTAACCCAAATTAATTATATTAAAAAATAATAAATCATGCAACGAGTTGTCCTCACTCGCACACTTTACGGGCACGCTTAATTATAGAGTTCTTATGGGTTAGGCTACCGAAAAGCAAATGCATTTTGGTGATATGAATAGCGAAATCAATCCCTTTAAGTTGTCCTTCAACTGTATAGGCTCATACCTATATAGTCTCTAGATTTCTCTCATTTCGATGTATGTTCGATTCTTCCATGTGTCCCTCCCACTAGAAGCATGTCAGTAGCCGCTCTTTATTTGTGTCTCTTGCACTTCTGCCTCTTGTAAATCACTCCTCGTCCTCGTCAGTGCCCGAGTGTCACAAAATAAGTATTATTTCTTTAATATTGTAAATAAGTTCGATTTAATCATAAAATAAATATAAACTTATTGTCTAGATAACTATAACACATAATTACGAAATTATTTTTGCAAAAAAGAAGTACAGTAAAAAAAATCAAACTTAAATTGATGTAGATAATTACTTAAATAACAGTTAATTTTTTCCAGTATGCTCATAATTGGCATTATGTCACTTTAATCTACCCAATAAGAAGGTCTGAAGACTGAACCATACTAATGTGATAAGTTGTGATTTTTCTAAAAAAAAACACTTTTAAGTAAAAGTACAAGAGAAGTGAAAATGTAAATAACTGGGTTCAGCTAGCTTTGGGCCGACGAATAACCAAACAAAAAGGCCGTATCCATTGGACGATATAAACCCTCCATAACAATTTCCCCTTCCTCAGCACAAACCCTAAGTCGAAACCCTAACCCTAGCTGCAGGGATGCAGATATTCGTGAAAACCCTTACGGGGAAGACCATCACCCTTGAGGTGGAGTCTTCTGACACCATTGACAATGTCAAGGCTAAGATCCAGGACAAGGAGGGCATCCCACCGGATCAGCAGCGTCTCATCTTCGCAGGAAAGCAACTCGAGGACGGCCGCACTCTCGCGGACTACAACATCCAGAAAGAGTCCACTCTCCACCTCGTCCTCCGTCTCCGCGGTGGCGCCAAGAAGCGCAAAAAGAAGACTTATACCAAACCTAAGAAAATCAAACACAAGCATAAAAAGGTGAAGCTCTCTGTCTTGCAATTCTATAAGGTGGACGACTCCGGCAAGGTGCAGAGGCTCCGCAAGGAGTGCCCCAACGCCGAGTGCGGCGCAGGAACCTTCATGGCCAATCATTTTGATCGTCACTACTGCGGAAAGTGCGGTCTAACTTATGTCTACCAGAAGGCCGGTGCCTAATCATCAATGTATTTGTATTTGCTTTTCTTATTATATTTTTAGTTTTTAAAGTTTTGTTTCATGTTTTGTTCGTGTAATTAAACTTTTATTAATACTTCATCGATTTAGATTATCTATTATTCGCATTCATATTTTGTTAATTTTGTTTATTCCATTAGGGTGTTTGATCGAATTGCTATGGTTGTATATTGAGATTGGGAGATCCTGTTTATTACTCTTTTTGAGTTGTGATTTAGGTGTTATACTTTAGACGCTTGTTTATGCGCTTCTCAACACAAAAAACACCGTTTTATCTAAATGTTATTTTGGTAGAGAGTTACATTGTTTAATAGATGTTTTTATTGTAAAATATTCACGTTTGATTAATAAATGTTTTTAGGTTTACAACTTGTTTTGAAGTTTTATATTCTAAATTAATTGAGATTTGATTGATATAATTATTGGTTATTCCGTGGTTTTTTGTGGTGTGCATATATATTTCTAAATCATGATGTAAGGGTTGATTGTGTCTTCAAATTATTTGATGCAAGATATCTAGTAACCTAAAGACATGTTGTGTAAAATAATGTAGTTAACATTCAATATTATCATCGTAAACACATCCAAAAACAGGGACGATTAGAAATCCTGTTTTATGATATTATTCACATTATTATTACACAATATAAAAGTTCAATCACTGGAGAGAAAACAAAGACAGCCTTAGTTAAAGACAACCTTTCTTTACACCCATTTATTATCATTCTCCCATCAAAAAAACTAAATTTCCATTACAAAACCTAAAGACAAACATAATTAAATGTTCAAAATCTCTTATTTCAAAACAACGACAAACGGAACACCGAAGTATTTGTGAAGAGAAATGAATACCAAATAATTAGACCGATTAAAAAAATATCTTGTTCCTAGAATGTAAAAAGAATATTTCCCCAAAATTGAAAAAAAAAAGTAATTGTGAAAAGAGATCTTATGGCACCTATGCCACCAACAGTCTCCTTGGGCCAAAATAGGAAGCGATCTTTGATTCAAGTAAGGTGTTAGATTCTTTTTTTTTCTTCAAAATAATACAAGTTTTTTCTTTATCTCATCTTATTGAAATGAATAAACTTTTAAAAACTCACGACTTAAATAAGAACACTTTTAAATATAATTTTCATTGAAAGTATTAATAAAAGCTATTTATTCATGTCCTCCATATATATAATGTTTCCCATATTTCAATCTTGATTTTCTAAATCTAGATAATAATAAATATATTTTTATCTTTATATGTAAGGAATTTCTAAAATTGAAAAATATTTTCTAAAAATTAATTTAAATAAGAAAAAAATATTAAATAAATATTTTTAACATTCCTTCTTACTTAATATATGTTTATTTGAATTTCAAGTATTCAAATTTAATTCTTCTTTTATTTGTGCCTGACCTTTTTCATCTTTTGCTTTAATTTTTGCTTTTCTTTTTCTTTCATGATTACATTTTAATTCAATTTGACATTTTTTTTATTGTATTTCTTTTATTTTTTTATCAAAGTCATCTTTTTTGGAAATTGTGGATTCCATGATAATTAAAAATCATACTCGGATAGTTTATCAGACTTTCGTTTGTTTAGATAAAACAATACACGTTTTGAAACTGAATAGTGGAAAACCAATACTAGAAATTTTTCTTAAGTAAAGGAATCTAATTATTATTTTTAATTGGTATTTATAATTGTGGAAATGAAAAGTTGAGATGGATATATATGAATGAAAAGGCATATATGTAGATAATACCTTATATGAGTCGTGTGCAAAAAAGTGACGAGAGTGTCAAACATCTATTCTTTAATGATAAAATAATAAAAACATTGGATTATTAGCAAATAAGATAAGCTCAATATATACCAACAAATTAACAAATATAATAATTAGATTCAATTTATTAGTCTGTTTATATTATCGCAAATATTATTTTTTCCAATTTTAGAAGTATTAATATTTCATATAGATTTCACACTTAAATATCATGTTGATTGGATCATTTTGAATCTCACAATAATAATATATTTTGGACGGCTAATTACAATTATAGTAATTGATTTTATACTTTGTTTAACTAAAATAGGAGTAATTAGTACACAAGTTTCTCTACCTATTTTAAAACATTATATTTTGTTGAAAGCAATATTTTGTCTTGATGGTACATTATGTACCTTTACCCTTTATAAATTATAACATCTACTATAATAATGTTATATATAAAAATATATAATGAGAATTGTTATTATACTTACTTTATATACAACATTAAAAAAGAAAGCAGTGAATATAAGTTATTAATTTACTGAAAATAATTATTCACTTTAAAATACTTCCATACAATCAAGTTATGGTTTTTCCCACTTTTCTATTCAAACTATATAGAAAACGATAGTAGCTTTATTAAATTTATAAATTAATATAAATATTAAATTTAATAATATCATAGTAAAAAAATCGAACACATTTATCGCGTACTTGTTTTTGTTACTACTTAAATTTAGTGTTTAAATAATATATCTAAGTATTTGTCCTCGGTATGAAAAAATCTAATCAACCGTGTTTTTATATTTTTCATTTTCATTTTTTTCAGAATTTATTTTTGTGAATAAATGTGAGAACCTGATTAATTAAGCACTTAAATCCACACTCTGATCACCATTTATTACACCTTGCCACGTCAAAACCCACTCACTTCCACTCTGCATGCGCCTGCCATGTGTCACTGAGGGAACGTTCCAAAAACGTTAGTGGAAAACAAGTGGCATGCAGAGAATGGACGTTTGTCCTGCGTGGGAAGAGAAAAATATTTTCTGGAAACCTCTTCTCCATTCCTTGCATGCTTCATCTTCTTCCCAGAAAATCTGAATTCAAATCCTCCAGCTTCTCTCTAAACTCTTTTCATCTTCTCTCTAAGATCACTTACCACCAGCATCTTTGCTTCCATTTCAGAAACCGTAGGATCATTCACGGTGTTGTAAGCTTTCATTTGAACCGAACAAGTTAGAATTCTGTGACTGGTAAGTCCTCATCTCTGCACTTCGTTCATTCAGTTCATGCGAACCAAAATTCTGGTTGCATGCGTGGGTTAGGGGTCTGATCTGTCTACGATTTTGGTGTATTAGATTAAGTGGAAGTTGTTGAGTAAACTTCTGGATAGAAAGCTGTGAGAGCAAGAGTGAAACCCTAGCATTTGGAAGTTCACTGCTGAACCAGGTAAGGGAAGCTTTAGTAATTTAATTTGATATATGTTTGATCTGTATGACAGTAATGAATGGTGATGGATGTCTGAAATGTATGCAATATATGAATTTTGAATATTCGTGAATGAGCAGAATTGAAATGTATGGATATCAGGAATGTTGTGTGAAATTATGCAGTGAATGAGATGTATGAGTTGTAATGTGATTGGTTTCTGCATAATTTGGAATGATAATGATCTGAACTGTATGTGGATGATGATATGTTTGAAAACTGGAAAATGGAAGACTCTGGAATTATGAAATGATAATATGAATTATGTAATGTATGAGATTTATGTTAAAGATAAATTCTAAGTTATGAATTGTATGAAAAACTGTGAAATTCTCGTGTTTGAAAATCTGGAAAATCTGATCTTCTCTGATTAATGGTGTACGCTCGTCATCGAACGGTCTTATACCGTTCGGTTTCACTGGAAAATAACTTAGAGTAAGAATTCTTTCATTTGGAGAGGATTCGGATCGAGAACGAGCGTTATTTGTGTGAAGAGTTAGGTTTGAGCGTTCGGCTCAGCTTAGCGTGTCCAACCATCTAAAAATAAATTGAAGAGTATTAGTACGCTCGGTTTTGTTACCAGCGTTCGTCATAAGTGGCGCTTAGTATTATACTGAGCGTTCGTCCAAATGATCTCTCGATCTTAGATTGAGCGTTCGTTCCAGTTAGCGTTCGGTCTGATACTGAACGTTCGTTCCCATGCGCGTTCGTTCCCATGCGCGTTCGTTCTATTTGGTGCTCGGTCATTGACTGGCGTTCGTCCTAAGCAGTGTTCGGTTTTATAACTGAACGCTCGTCCTATCATCGCTTCGTGAGCGAACGTATATGGTGTTCGTCCAAATTCTTATTTAACGTTCGGTTTTTTTCGATGGCAGTGTTCGTATCTGAATCTTATCATATTCTGGTTATTTATTTAAATATATCTAAATTATAATTATCCTTTTTATTCAATATCCAGTATTATACTTAGAATTATCCTAAGTATTATTCATATCTTCTTGGATCAATCTCAATTAAATTCTTCAGTGTTCTTAACTTACGTGAATGGATAAAGATTCGTTTCTTTTGTTCAGAAACGAGGCTGCAGTGCACTGTAATACAGTCGTCTTGATCTATTAAAGAGTAACTTGTATTTAAATTAAGAGAGTAGAACACAGAATGAAAATTTGATTAAGAGAAATGGTGAATATGTACGAATGGTGATTTGAATAGAATTATGAGATTTGGATTATGAAAGAGCGTTCCAAGGAGGAACGTCTCCATGATGTGAATATGAGAAGTAGTGTAGTATGACCATGGTAAAGCTGCTGATGGCTGTTCATCCTGATATTCCGTGAGTGCTCATCCTCATGTAGAGGGGAGTAGGTCATGCGTGGGAATGGCAGGAGGCCCTAGTCCTATTGAGTACTTTGGACTGATAGGGTTAACCTCGGGTGGCAGCTGATGGATGTTCCAGTTACTACATCACCCGGGTGCAAGAACGCCTGTAGATACATGGCTTCATACAGTCCGGACAGTCGTCATTTATGAGAAATTGGATGAGTTATAATATGCTTTGTGTATGTACTGTTATTGATTTGTATGATTGATTTTATATGTTAAAGTTTATGTTGGTGATATGAATTAAATTACCTAAGCTTACCCTTGCAATTTCCTTGTGTTGTCTACTGTTTCTGTATGTCCGTCTTGTCAATGCAATGATCATCCGTTGTGGATGTGAGCAGATGGTGAGGCACCCCTTGAAACATTGCTGGAAGAAGAAAATTTGGAGGATGCCAACTTGGTAGAAGTTGAAGTCAGAGCTGAGCAGTAGCGGCTCGTTCCGTAGTAGATATTAGATCTTTGGGCTGTATTTTAGCAGTTCTGTATATAGTTTTGCAGAATAGATTATTCAGCACTGGTTTTGAATTGATCATGAATTCTGAACGCTGTAATTTGCTGTACGTGCTGTTTTCTTTTGGAGCAGCTGTTATAAATATTAAGACTGCACTGTATTTACTGTAAATGTGATTAGTTCTGATTAATGGTAATTACTATTTATTGGGATGTTACATTTATTGGTATCAGAGCAGTTAGTTCCTAAAACGACCTGTGAGTTACGGGTTTGTCATGTTTTCCTATAGAGAATTGAGATTAAATGGTATGTTCTACCGTTTTTCCCAAATCTAGATGCCAATTCTATATATTCAACTAAAAGCTTTGAGAACAGAGAATGTCTGGATAGAAGCAATAAGGATGTACACTCATGACTTGTGCCAGAGATGTTTTTCTTTTCTGAATCCCGATTGAGATTTGACCCTTCTAATTATTGAACTCGACCATCCGGTTTCTTGCTGATCGTTCGGTCTCCGGTTGGTTTTCTTGTGACCGAACTTTTTATTAATTACCGTTCGGTCATGCACTGTCTTGTTGACTAAGCTGATTTGGCTTTTGGCCGTAGTCAGCGTTCGATTTAAATATGATCCCTGAGTTAGAATGAGGAATATTTTTCTCCTTGTATTTTCAGTAGGGGGCATTTAGGTCTTTCCTCTCTTATCTACGGTTATGGGTACGTTTAACTCCACGACATGGATGAGATGAACAATCACCGATATGCAGCGACGGAACATTTCGTTAGTTCAGACTTATCAACATTTGAAGAGCGTTCAAATTTCAGCAGAGACGTCTCAGTAGCAGTATGTGGATTTGGTGTGGAAGGATAGTACTAAAGCTAGTCGTCTACTTCTTCTCTTATTTACCAACAGGAGTGGAATATATGGGAGTATTGCTAGGGCGTGTGTAAATCGTGATAAATCGAGAATCGAGTTTAGTTGAGAGTTTCAGGGACTTAAGAGTATAGGTAAGGATGCGAACGTTATTAGGGGCCTCCGTTGGTGGTAGCGAGGGAATCGTTCGGTAGCACTAATCAGAAGTGTAAGCGGTGTAGAAAGAAGGTTTGTTACGACCAAGAATGCCTAATAGGCAGAAAAGCTAGCTTCAACAAAAGGGAGATGGTAGATTTTAGGTTAAATAGCCGAGTCAATAGTGTTGAAAGTCACAGGTAGTGATGTTAGAGTAAAGCTGAGTGTTAATTATTTTGAATAACCCAAACAGTTTCTGATTAACTGTCCTTGGTAGTTACTCTTCATTTTTTTTTTTTTTTTTTTTTTTCATAAATACTATACCCTGGTACTGGTACAGCGAATTGAAAATCAGTGAAATAAGTATTCTCAGTGCATGTGAAATTGTATTTTTCCCTCCTTGATCATTCGGTGTAAATGAGATTTTACCGTTCGGATTAACACGCTTGGCGTCTTAAACCAATTGATTAGACGCTCGATACCAAACTCCCGTTCTTTTTCTATTCCAACAGGTAAGATCCGGTAATCTCAATTTTATACTCTTCGTTAATCCTTGCAGTGTTAAAAGGTCCATAAGATTAGATGTTCAGTGATAGGGTAGTGAGTGTGTTACTTGCTGGCGTCGCTTCACTAGGAAGTCATTCCAGGTAAATATTGTGTAAATCACCTTGGGTAGCCTAACGTTAATAAGAAACGTTTGAATTATCGAATCCCCAAGAAGAGGCGCCTAGGTTATCCCCTCAACGTGGAGTTGAACTTTTCTCTGACCTGGTACCAGATGCGTAATTAGTGTTAGTAGCCTTTTATAGAATAGCTTCAGCAGAGTAGAGGGAATTTGAGAAGGCAGTTATTATGAACGAGCGTTTTACTATAAGTGCACCAGTTTGGTCAATAAATAGGAAGGATGAATCGAAATGCAACGTGAAGAACGTCTAAGGGTAACCTTACTTTAGAACTTTGGATGAATAAAGTGAAAATTTTAAGACTTGTGTAGGCTATGATGATCCATGAGTAGGGATAAGTGGAGGACTAGAATCGAATGGCATCAGACGTTTCAGTTGGAGGTAGTATATGAACTGTTTGTCAAGGATCTGAGTTAAGCAGTTAGAAAATCATTCTTGATAGTCGGTTACGAAAGCGGACATCGTGCGGGTTATGGGTAGCATGACAAAAGGTAAAGGTAGAACCTTCGAGAGAGCATGACAACGACATAGGATTATCAAGAACTTAAGCCAATTACCTTTATCGAACGGTCAAAAAGCCATAATATTATATTAGTTAAGGGACGGGTTGACCAAGGGTATGTGCGTTATAATAATCAGTTGAGAAGCAGTAGGGGAGTAGTCGGATTCCTTAGAACGCAATCTAGTAGCAAGATAAGTAGAGATTTTCATCTGCTTTAGTTCATCTTTTAGTACTGTACAATCATTGAAGAGTAAGTTGGGGAAACCAATTGATGATTTGTTCAACTTATTACTCCAAGCGAACGGCCAGACGGATAGGAAAAATCCCAAAACAGGAAGACCTGGGCATACGCATGTTTTGAGTCGATTATGGGTTAGAGATGAAGTCTCATTTTCTCCAAGAACCAAGCAGTTCAGTCCTTGCATAAACTGAAGAAATTTGATACTCTCCACCAATCAATTGGAAAAGTTTCTATGCTCTCCTTCTTAAACAGTAACTGTCAAATAGACCAACTTTTAATTCATTTAGTGGGTTTTCTTGCTGATTAGTCGTTCAGTTTTCGTTTAAACGTTCGTAGTGAAACTTTCTATTCTCTTCCTTCTGCACGTGAGTTATAAACAACGTTCTATTTTTCTCTTCTTGGACATTCGTTATCTCCATTCTTTACTTGGATTAGCTATATATATATATATATATATATATATATATATATATATATATATATACATATATATATATATATACATATATATATATATATGTATATGTCTTGAATTTCAATTAATAATAATTTTCCCCGTGATGATCAGATTACTTGTTTATGTGTTTTCTCTCCTCTATTTCTCTGATTCCTTCTGTTTCTCTGTTCACACTCGAATCAAACAGTGATAAACTTTCCCATTTCACCATTTTCTTTGGAAAGACTCGTGATTTCCTACTGGTAATTTTCCCATTCTGTATTTATGTCATGAGTTGGTCGACCTTTCAAAGCTATTATCTCTTTAATGAAATGTTGTCAACCAGTTCTTTACGTCAGCGTTCTTCTGTAGTTCATTTTCTTCCCATAATCATTCAGCCTTACTCAAATATAACCGATAGGTGTGGTTGAAATCGATTATGCGTCTGCCAGTCAAAAGTTAATAATGTGCTCGCATGGCCTTTGATCGTGCATCTTCCTGGGTATTATGGAAATGGCTCATGGCGATTGTGTAAATGTGGTATCAATCTGCTCAAGGCATTTCAGTAGTGCGGCTATCGATCAAGCTGTGCCATCCCACAAATCCATTCTTTTCCGTCATCAACAATCGCTACAAACGAACACGTTCGCTAATTCCATCGTCGCTCACAAGTTACTGTAAACAGTGAATTCCCTTCAACCGAACACACCCTTAAGGAGAATAGGGCCAGTTGCATACGACATTGCCTTGCCTCCTCAACTGTCCAACCTTCACCCATTTTTCCACGTTTCCCAACTTCGGAAGTATATAGCTGATCCCTCACACGTACTGGAGTTAGAAGACATCCAAATTCGCCCAGACAGGACACTGGAGATGCAACCTGTATGTGTGGAAGACAGCCGCACCAGACTTTACAAAGGAAAGGATGTTCGTCTCGTGAAAGTGGTGTGGAATGCAAAGACTGGTGACTCAACATGGGAGGTTGAAGAGGCAGTGAAGGAATTGTACCCTCACCTATTCCCTGGTAAGCCTTAGAATTTTCGAGGACGAAAATTTTTGTAGTTAGGGGGAATGTGAGAACCTGATTAATTAAGCACTTAAATCCACACTCTGATCACCATTTATTACACCTTGCCACGTCAAAACCCACTCACTTCCACTCTGCATGCGCCTGCCATGTGTCACTGAGGGAACGTTCCAAAAACGTTAGTGGAAAACAAGTGGCATGCAGAGAATGGACGTTTGTCCTGCGTGGGAAGAGAAAAATATTTTCTGGAAACCTCTTCTCCATTCCTTGCATGCTTCATCTTCTTCCCAGAAAATCTGAATTCAAATCCTCCAGCTTCTCTCTAAACTCTTTTCATCTTCTCTCTAAGATCACTTACCACCAGCATCTTTGCTTCCATTTCAGAAACCGTAGGATCATTCACGGTGTTGTAAGCTTTCATTTGAACCGAACAAGTTAGAATTCTGTGACTGGTAAGTCCTCATCTCTGCACTTCGTTCATTCAGTTCATGCGAACCAAAATTCTGGTTGCATGCGTGGGTTAGGGGTCTGATCTGTCTACGATTTTGGTGTATTAGATTAAGTGGAAGTTGTTGAGTAAACTTCTGGATAGAAAGCTGTGAGAGCAAGAGTGAAACCCTAGCATTTGGAAGTTCACTGCTGAACCAGGTAAGGGAAGCTTTAGTAATTTAATTTGATATATGTTTGATCTGTATGACAGTAATGAATGGTGATGGATGTCTGAAATGTATGCAATATATGAATTTTGAATATTCGTGAATGAGCAGAATTGAAATGTATGGATATCAGGAATGTTGTGTGAAATTATGCAGTGAATGAGATGTATGAGTTGTAATGTGATTGGTTTCTGCATAATTTGGAATGATAATGATCTGAACTGTATGTGGATGATGATATGTTTGAAAACTGGAAAATGGAAGACTCTGGAATTATGAAATGATAATATGAATTATGTAATGTATGAGATTTATGTTAAAGATAAATTCTAAGTTATGAATTGTATGAAAAACTGTGAAATTCTCGTGTTTGAAAATCTGGAAAATCTGATCTTCTCTGATTAATGGTGTACGCTCGTCATCGAACGGTCTTATACCGTTCGGTTTCACTGGAAAATAACTTAGAGTAAGAATTCTTTCATTTGGAGAGGATTCGGATCGAGAACGAGCGTTATTTGTGTGAAGAGTTAGGTTTGAGCGTTCGGCTCAGCTTAGCGTGTCCAACCATCTAAAAATAAATTGAAGAGTATTAGTACGCTCGGTTTTGTTACCAGCGTTCGTCATAAGTGGCGCTTAGTATTATACTGAGCGTTCGTCCAAATGATCTCTCGATCTTAGATTGAGCGTTCGTTCCAGTTAGCGTTCGGTCTGATACTGAACGTTCGTTCCCATGCGCGTTCGTTCCCATGCGCGTTCGTTCCCATGCGCGTTCGTTCTATTTGGTGCTCGGTCATTGACTGGCGTTCGTCCTAAGCAGTGTTCGGTTTTATAACTGAACGCTCGTCCTATCATCGCTTCGTGAGCGAACGTATATGGTGTTCGTCCAAATTCTTATTTAACGTTCGGTTTTTTTCGATGGCAGTGTTCGTATCTGAATCTTATCATATTCTGGTTATTTATTTAAATATATCTAAATTATAATTATCCTTTTTATTCAATATCCAGTATTATACTTAGAATTATCCTAAGTATTATTCATATCTTCTTGGATCAATCTCAATTAAATTCTTCAGTGTTCTTAACTTACGTGAATGGATAAAGATTCGTTTCTTTTGTTCAGAAACGAGGCTGCAGTGCACTGTAATACAGTCGTCTTGATCTATTAAAGAGTAACTTGTATTTAAATTAAGAGAGTAGAACACAGAATGAAAATTTGATTAAGAGAAATGGTGAATATGTACGAATGGTGATTTGAATAGAATTATGAGATTTGGATTATGAAAGAGCGTTCCAAGGAGGAACGTCTCCATGATGTGAATATGAGAAGTAGTGTAGTATGACCATGGTAAAGCTGCTGATGGCTGTTCATCCTGATATTCCGTGAGTGCTCATCCTCATGTAGAGGGGAGTAGGTCATGCGTGGGAATGGCAGGAGGCCCTAGTCCTATTGAGTACTTTGGACTGATAGGGTTAACCTCGGGTGGCAGCTGATGGATGTTCCAGTTACTACATCACCCGGGTGCAAGAACGCCTGTAGATACATGGCTTCATACAGTCCGGACAGTCGTCATTTATGAGAAATTGGATGAGTTATAATATGCTTTGTGTATGTACTGTTATTGATTTGTATGATTGATTTTATATGTTAAAGTTTATGTTGGTGATATGAATTAAATTACCTAAGCTTACCCTTGCAATTTCCTTGTGTTGTCTACTGTTTCTGTATGTCCGTCTTGTCAATGCAATGATCATCCGTTGTGGATGTGAGCAGATGGTGAGGCACCCCTTGAAACATTGCTGGAAGAAGAAAATTTGGAGGATGCCAACTTGGTAGAAGTTGAAGTCAAAGCTGAGCAGTAGCGGCTCGTTCCGTAGTAGATATTAGATCTTTGGGCTGTATTTTAGCAGTTCTGTATATAGTTTTGCAGAATAGATTATTCAGCACTGGTTTTGAATTGATCATGAATTCTGAACGCTGTAATTTGCTGTACGTGCTGTTTTCTTTTGGAGCAGCTGTTATAAATATTAAGACTGCACTGTATTTACTGTAAATGTGATTAGTTCTGATTAATGGTAATTACTATTTATTGGGATGTTACAATAAATAATAACAAAAATAATTTTTAATTTGCAAGCAATTGTATGTATGAAAAATACTAAGTTTATTGCTAAAAAAACTTTTAATGCTACATAATCTTGCTACAGTGAAAAGAAAATTTTTTAAATCTTCAAATCTATTATAATTTAAGAATAAAAAATGCTGAAAAATTCATTTTATTATATTTAAAATATTAATTAATTTTTCTATATTATTTTTTTCATTCTTAATTTCATTTTTCTATAATTTCTAATTACTTGGTCCTTTAATAAATTATTAAAAAATAAATTTAATTTAAAATATTAATTTTTTCTTATACTATATTTTTTTAAAATTTTTTATCACTTTATGATTTTTAACTACTTATTCATTTAATAAATTTAAATTTAGAAAAACATCTTTGACTTTTATTTTTTAAAATAATATTATTTAAAAAATTAATATATATATATATATATGTTAATAAAACAAATTATAAAAAAAATGTCATGTAATAATTTTATCTCACAAAAAATTGTCAATAAAAAATTATATTTATCATTTTTTTATTAAATTATTTTATAAATATTCTTATAGTTGAATAATCTTCGTATTTTATTATATAATAATTAAATTGATATTATTTAATAAAAGTTAACTGAAATCATATGTTGTAAAGGCGGAAAAGAGTTAGTCTTGACAGTGCACAAGTAGCTGGCACTAAGTATAATAATAAAATAAGCTAATATATATATATATGGTGGATTTAAAGTTCTTTCATTATCTCATAAACTTGCATCCCAAGCCACTATCTTCCCTATCCTCTCTTCTATGCCTTCTCTCTTCCATTCCTCTTCATTGAGTTGTTGGATTTTCGATTAGGAGGTGCCCAGACGTCCACGGCATAGAGGGCTCCATAACTAACCGATCAGTTTCTTCGTTATAGTCGGGTAAGCTGTTTTCCCTTTTCTCCTCATGTTCTTGAGCTGGATCATGTGATTTCTACTGGTTGCATGTAACTAGTAGCGTTATTCCTATACTTTCTGTCAAACTCTAGCTCTAAGAGCTGTTTCTATCACCAATTTGGTGGTTTGTAGGATTTGGTTGAGTTCATTGTTGTGTGAGGTATTGTTGGGGCATTCTGGTGAGTTGTGTTGTGTAACCTCTGAGGTAAGGGGAGCTAGAATATTTCTTTAAATTGGTTGCATGAGGTGTATGTATACTGAATTGGTGTACTATTTGGAGTTGTATTTTATGTTTTTGAGTATATTGTGTGGTATGTGTTGAAATGTGAAATCTGTGAACTGTGATGTTATGAACTGAGTGGATGAGTTTAATTTACTGTAATTGATTAAGTTGGGAGTGATTTGGGGTGTGAAATTTGTTACAACATTGTTTAGATAGAAAGCAGAGTGAATTGGTAGTTTTTAAGTTATTTTGGAGGAAGTGAGATAGTGAATTTGAGAGTTAGGAGTCTAGGGCTCTTGTAGTCTGTTGGGACAGTATGGGGAGGTTATTTGTGACTTGTTAGAGTCATCAAACTAGTCAAAAATAGGTGCAAAGTAGTAGAATTGGATTTGGGTCCCTAAGTTATGGAAATTGGTGTTTTAGAGTTGAATTTGAGTCTTAATCACTCTATATTTGTAGTAAGGAGGGTTGAGATCATCTAGATAAGTTTAATTAAGAATAAAACACGAATTAGGGGTGTTAGAAGTTGGGGAAAATGACTAGAAATGGTAGAGAGTGTGTGAGTTGCATAATTCTGTAGAATTTGCATTCTGCAGATTATGCATACTCGCTAAGCGAATTGTTTCGCACAGTGAGTCACCATGGCGAGATGCTCTCTGTCAGGGCATTCACACAGCAACTTGGTGCGCTGTGCGAATGACTAGAGAGGGTTGCTCTTTGTTTGGTGATTCACATAGCGAATCTGAGCGTTGTGTGACTGGTGGTTGCTTGGGAAAATGCTAGTTTAATTCCAATAGCGAATTTGGGACGCTAAGCGAGGGTTTAGGGTCTGATAATGTGTAGCAAAATTTTTAGTTTAGCATAGCGCACAGACTTGGTATGCTGAGCGAATGGACTTTAGCTGAGCGCATAGGCTTGGTGCGCTGAGCGAATGTGAGTGAGTAAAATCCATTGTTTCTGTTATTCGCACAACGAGTTTGGTGCGCTGAGCAACTTGCCCAAAACCTGTTTTTATTCTTTTTATTCCTGTTTTCTGATAACCTTGAACTATGTTTTGATTATTAGAATGGTGTAGAAGTATCTATGATAGTGTATGATCAGTGAGGTTATATTTTTGGATTCAATGTGATAGTATTATGGTACTTGGCTATTCATGTCTTGAGTTAAGTTTCAAAGTGACAAAATGGTAGATGGACGTAATTCCATGGATCTCAACAGGAGGTTACATGGTGGTGCCCTATGTTATGGACGTAATTCCATGGATCTTAAAGGGAGGTTACATGGTGGTGCCCTATGCTATGGACGTAATTCCATGAACCTCACAGGGAGGTTACATGGTGGTGTCTTATGTTGTGATCCACAGTGAATTCTCTTGTTGAGATTCAAGTATGTTTATAATGAATGCAGGAGCTCAGTCTTGGGGGTTATCCTGAAACTCCAATGGTCTTTCTTCTCACGTAGAGAGGATTGATCCATGTCGTGAAGAGTAGCAGGAGGTCTTAGTCTTGGAGGCTTCCAATATGCTCCAAGGCGCGGTACAGACTAACCTCGTGAGTGTGGTAGGGCGAAACCCATTGGCAATGGCTTTGCAAAGCAGTAGAAGCCACCACGAGTGCATGACCCGTCATAGCTCGACAATCATTCTAAGTCCGAACAAGTCAAGTTTAAAGTATAACAAGTTATGATGTGTGATCCAGTTTACTTGATATAAGCATGTATGTTGTGTGTTATTGTAATAGTATGATTTCTTGTATATCTAGCTCACCCTTACTTCTGTGTTTGTCTGTCTGTGTACTGTTTTTTCTTTTGTGATGATCACCTTAATGGTGTGAACTTAGAGATGCAATCTTTTCAGTCGGCTAAACGGGAAGTGAGATGAGAAGTTTGAAGTGTAGGTTGTGCTTTTGGTCCTTCAGGTGAAGAATTTTATTCTTTGCAAATCTATAGTTTGTTGTATCATTATCTATGTAATGTTCATTTTAGTAGTTTCATATTACTAATTTGGGATGTTACATATATACAAAAGGCTTCATTTAAATTTTAAATAATTATATTTAAAAAAAATAAAATATTATCTTTAATAATTCATTTTAAAAGTTTAAAATATATATTTATAATAAAAAAATTACACTTTTTAATATTATAAATTTTGTTTTAAGTTCATTGAATTTATTTTTCATTACTTTCTAGTTCAAATTGACAGAGCTTATGACTTTAATTAGAGCAAAATAAAAAATAACAAATAACAAATAACAAACTAATTATTTTAAAATATATTTTTAATGTATTTTTTATTATTAGATGAGCCTACGAATGTATATTATGTCTATATTGATTAACAAAAATAACAACAAAACGAGTATAACAAAAAACCATGAATAGAAAAAAGTATATAAAGTATTATATTTTTTATATCATTTTTTTCATTTTTAAATTCTATTCTTTTTTTCTTTTTAATTGCCTTTTCATTTAATAAAATAAAATATAGAAAAATATATTTTACTGTCTTAAAATAATATTATTTAGAAAATAATATAAATTTATTGATAATACAAA
The DNA here is from genome assembly GCF_029865625.1 of Vigna umbellata. Taxonomy (NCBI): domain Eukaryota; kingdom Viridiplantae; phylum Streptophyta; class Magnoliopsida; order Fabales; family Fabaceae; genus Vigna; species Vigna umbellata. Next base: position 41,700,023 of record NC_142173.1, read on the forward strand.
TGGTTTACATTCATATAAAAAAATTGTCATATAATAATTTTGTTATAACATCCCTTTAATACTATAAAACTATTAAATAAAAATTATATAAGTAATAATAAATAAAGAGATGAGATAGAAATATAACTACTATATTACAGTCACTCATAAATCATGTACTACATATAGCCAATTATATACACATACTACCAAGAAAACAAAATTTTCAAAAGAAAAAGGTTTATATGCAATAGAACAACCTAATTATGTTGTTGCACCTCCACTTAACCAACTAGAATATCTTCATCTGCTCACACCATTATGATGATTTGCAAATAAGAAGAAAAAAACAAACGACGAACACATATCAGAAATGGTAAGCTAATGTACCAAAAGAGTTTTCATAATTAAACATAAAATTTAAATATCATACAACAACCTTGTCACATGTAATAACTTATTCGAAACTCAATTATCTCGATACATGCCTTTAATATTAGGTTTCACTATAGGCATGCTCTTTTATAGTAATATTTATACTCTACAAAGTCATAAACAAAGGGGTTATCACCCTGCTACTTACGAAGTTAGTCCTATTCGCGCCTAGGACCTAACCAGTGTCCATAGAGACTAGGATCTCCTGCGAGTCTTACCACATAACTCATTCTACTATGTTTGTGTGAATAATTATTAGAGTTTATGATACCTCCTTGTTGAACCTCCACTGTCAAGCATACGCTAAATAACCATACTAATCATAAATGGATGAATACCATACACACTCACAATCATGTTACCAACCCATGAAGCATCAAAATTTCCATAATAACATACATATAACTCCTGATAAATTACTTCAAACAATTAAAGGATCAGAAATTCACCAAAAACATATATTGACGTTCAGAGTGATGCTCAATGCAAGACTTCTTGCAGAAGGCGACACTTAATGGTATAAACCTAATGCCTAGTGCCAAATCTCTCGCAAAAGGTGACGCTCAGTTACAGTTCTGCCGCTCCACTATTCTTCTCACAAAATGCCTCGCCTAACAACATAATTATGTCTCTCAACAACTTGGAATTAAAAAATTCCAAATCTGTAGTGGTAATTGGCACTCAGCGGTACCCGATCACCACTTAGTGCCAGACCATTCACACATTGGTTGTCCAATGGTGGAAATTGGTGTTGAGTGCCATACTAGAAACCTGCAACTGCATAAACTTTGATACAATAGATTAAAAACCTAATCAGATGACCAAATTGATATTCTTGACTCAGTGCTTTATTCAAAAACATGTTTCAATGTTATAATGAACATTAATTTGCTCAACTAGCTAGATATTCAGTCCATCAACTCAACATAAATTTCAACCATCGCATAAACATATTATCCAAACAAATTTCAGCACTAATTTGACCAACCAAAATAGAAATTCCTTCAATCAGAGATCATAAAAAACTAGTAAAATTCAACAAGCGATCACAACATGATTTCTACATACTAAACCACCAATTTTAGACCTATTCAAACACGCAACACAAATTATCAATGCATCAAAAACTTTGAAACATGGTAATTAGCTTCCCTTACCTAATATATAACCAAACTACTCTAGGAGACCTAAAATAGCTCCAAACACATAGGAAATCATATATGCTCCTACGAACAACACAAATGTGATCAGGGTACAATTTTAGGACCACTGATCAATAGAGAGTCTTATAAAATACTCAAATTCACATGAAAAGCACAAAGGGCTAGCAAGCAAGGAAAACGGAACTGACCAAAGACAGGAGCAGAAAACTAATTTACTCTATCTAAGAAACGGATCGGCTCAAATTGAAGAGCTCATCGTTAGAATCAATCCTACAGTTTTGGTTTTTCAATTAGACGAATAGAGGATGGGAACTCTTAGTGAGAACTCAAAGAACTCTAGAAAAGTGATTTCTAGAGAGATAATGTGTTTTGAAATAATTAAACTCATTTATAGTGAAAGTATTTATATTATTTCCAGGTCTTTACATTTGTCTTACAAAACATTATTAACAAAAAATTACATTTATCTTTTTAATATTAAATTATAATTAAATATTTTTATTGTTTAAAAAGAAATTAAACGAGTTTATCGATTTTTTATTAGATAAGTTTAATAATATACATTAGACGAATTTGTCCATACAATCACTAGACGAGTATAATAAACAACATTAGACGAATCATTTCGCACATTGATTGGACGAGCACAAGAAAACCCATTAGATGTGTTTGTTTATACACTAATTAGACGAGTCTAGCAACAAATACTAGATGAGTTTGTCCATACATTGATAACATGAATATGACAATATACATTGGACAAGCCTATCCATACATAAATTAAACAAATTTATTAATACACGTTAGACGAGTTTGTCCATTCATTGATTAAACGAGTTTTGCAATATACATTAAATGAGTTTGCACATACATTGACTAGACGACTCTCTCCATACACTAGTTAAAAGAATCTAGCAACAAACATTACATGAGTATGCCTATAAATTGATTAAACAAGTTTATAATATACATTAAACAATTTTGTCCATATAAAAATTAGACGAGTCTATTAAAACACATTATACGAGTTTGTCCACTCACTGACTAGACGAGTCTTGTAATACGCATTACACGAGTCTAGCAATACATGATATACGAGTATGTCCGATTAGACAAGTCTAACAATACATATTAGACAAGTCTATCGATGTATTGATTAAACAAATTTAGCATTACACATCAAACAAGTTTTTTTACACATTAATTAGACAAATATAGTAAAAAAAGTACACGAGTCTAACAATACACATTTCACAAGACTGTCTATATACTAATTAGACAAGTATAACAAAATCATATTCGACAACTAATTTCATACGTTGATTAGACGAGTATAACACAAACTATTAGACAAGTCAAGGAATACATTGATTAGATGAGTAAAGAAAAATCATCAAACAAGTCTCTCATATTAATTAGATAGGTCTAACAATACATATTAGATCGGTCATTCATATATTAATTAGACAACTCTAGCAATATACATTAGACAAGTTTTTCCATACACAAATTATGAGTCTATTAGTACACATTAGACAAGTTTATTCATTCACCAATTAAATGAATCTTACAATACACATTAGACGAGTTTGGTCGTACACTGATTAAATGAGTATGATGAAAAACAGTAGATGAGTCTAACAATACACACTATATGAGTCTATTCATACACTGATTAAATGAGTATAATAGAAAAACATTAGATGATTCATTCTATACATTGATTAAATGAGTATAATAATACACATTGCACAAGAATGTCCATAAACTGATAAGAAAAGTCTTGCAACACACATTAGATGAGTTTTTCCATACACTGATTAGATGATTCATGTAATATACATTAGATGAATATGTTCATATACATATTAAATTAGTCTATTAATACACATTAGACGAATTTATTTATTCTATTATTAGATGAATCTTGTACTATATATTAGACGAATTTGTCCATATACAGAATAGAGGAGTCTAACAATACACATTAGACGAATGTATCCATATACTGATTACACGAGTTTGACAACACATATTAGACGTATTTGTCAATGCATTGATTAAATGGGTTTAGCAATACACATTATATCAATATGTTTATACTCTCATTTGTATTTTTAGTGAGTACTTTACATAATTTTATATATCATTTTATTTTTAGATACCTTACTCTATATTTTTGTGTGTTTTTATCTTTTTACAAAGTCTACTACTGATATTTTGATAAACATATTAACTTTCTAAATTTATACATCATTTTTTTACATTAATTCTATTCAAAACTTAATTATAAACTTAAAAATATATTTTTTTCTCAATCTCTACATATATTTTAATAAACACACAGACACATATTAACTCATGTAAATAAAAGTTTAAAACTACTATTTACGGAAACATTTTCACTACAGATGCTGTCGCCTACCATTAGTCTCTTCTATTTACGCTAATTTCCATATCTGTACTATTTATTTTAATAAAATGTATAGTTTATTATTTCAATATTTTTGCTAACAAAAGTAATTTTTTTTACTTTTAAAAATTTAAGAGTTTCAAATTAAAATTATAAATAACTACAATTAGTTAGAAAACTTGGATTTTTATTAGCCAATACTACATGATCTCTTAAAAAAATTGATACGCAATAGACGACCAAGTCTTAAATTAAATATATAGATAAATTAAATATTATTATAATAATTCACACTTATGATGTATACCTTTTTTTTCAATTTTATCCTTAAGTAAATAATTAATCTTTAAATTAAAATAATTATGTTATTAATTTTATTTTTTAAATATAACTGTTTGTTAAATATTATCAATTTGACCATTTTCTAAATTAAAATAATTTTTTATAATGAAAAAATTACCTACAAAATAAATAAATTTTATATACAAATAATTTGTAAAAATGATTTTTATGAGTTTTCACTAATAATATACTAAAAAGAATTAATTATTTAAACTAATTTTGAATTTAAAAAAAAAAAAAAAAACTTACTAAGGGGGCTACTTGAGGAGGGAGAGAGCACACTGAGGGATTGAAAGCACCATTCCCACCCAGAGGCCAATGGCAGCCTGCAATGTTTCTACCTTTGTCTTCACTCTCTAAAATAACTGTATCATAATTGGGAGAATCTTTTGCCATGAATAGGTTAGTATTAGTTTACACTTACAGCATTTCCTATGTATAATCTGATTCATCATCTAAAGCACACCCAAACTTAAAGGCAAAGTGATGAACATAAACTAGACAAAAGGGAACATTAATTTCATTCTTGTAAACAAAGAAACATTGAACTAAATAAATGTTATCTTTGTGAATAAAAAGGGTAGGTGGAAGATTTGATCCAACTTCAATTGACAACAGTGACACCTCATATATGGCTTAATGATCTGATATTTGACTCACCCGTTTTAGTTCAAATTTCAAGGCTTCAAATACACTTAGTCCCTTTCTTGATGTTGAACAACTACATCTCACAATTATGAGATACCCTTTTCGGCTTCTGATCATGTGTGTGCTGAAAAGCTCAATTTACTCTCTTGCTTTGTGGTAATTTTTGCCATGAAAATGGTGCATAGCTTTATGCTTAAGTAGTCTTCTCAGGTTCATTTAGAAAGCAAAAGTTTCCGTGTGTCAAGGCCTCCAAGCCTTTCCTTATGTGCATCAAAATGCAATGACAGCTTTACATATTAAAAAATTATCATTTTTTTTCTCATTCAAAGTGCCAGCAGAAGTTGCCATCTTCAGATAGATGATGTCATAGACTAAGAAGCTTCTTGTTCTTGTTACAGAATCACTTGCTTATGAAATGAAATGCAAGTAAACAGGCCATTCTTGCTGGCAAAATAATATTAATATTGCTTTTTCATGAGATTTATACTCAGATCATTTCCTTCTTTGGATTCTTTCTGTTTACATGAAAGAGGTTTACCAAACTCATTTTGGTGTTACTAATGAGCTTTAGAGTAGAGTAAGATGAAACAAACAGGGCCATCTTTCAGGGTTGAGACAATCTTCAAAGAAGAAAAGGGCAAAATATAAACTATAGACAGTGCCTAAAAAATGAGAGTATAATTGCAAGGAGACAAAAACATCTTCACAGGTTATAAAAATGACTTAAAAATAATGCAGATATTGGAGAAGTATATCTTCATTCTTCGGTACTTGATTCCTACCTACCAAACAGCTTCCGTTCATTTTGTATGTAGGACATGGCTATTGATCACAACATGTAAAAGATTTTCAAACAATTGGTTGTTAGTGGAAAGAAATAGTCATTATCACCCCCATATTCTAAGACTAGGCCTATAGGAATAGGATTACCAAAGTTAGTTGTCTGCAATAACATTGTAAGGCCAATTTTCATATTAAAATTTAAAACTTCCACACGTTATTTCATTTACGTTCATGGAACAAAATCTAATCCACTTTGAGACATGTTGAACCAATTCTTTGTCAATCTCATATTTACCAAAATCTCTTTGTCAATATCTTGATACTAGTTTTCCAACTTGCACTTTCAAAGCGCATTGATATTTTGAGAAGCATAGTATATGTGTAAAGGTTATTAAAAATAGTTTCATGGTGATTTCTACCAACATTGTCTTTTATGACAATTGCGACCATATTATTGTTAAGGAGTGAACTTCAAGCCTAATTCAACATACAAAATCAGCATGTAAAATTTGCACTCATTTATGTATTATGAAATTGTCTTATATTTGGTTGATGTGGGATCTCCAACATACTCCTTCAAGCCAAAGCATATACATATTGAACGTGAGACTAGACATTAATAGGTGATCCGATAACAAATGATAGGCCCTACAAACAACAAATCTCGCTAGGATAAATTCTAACTCATAACTCTGATACTATGTTACGAAGTGGACTTTTAAGTCTAACTCAATCTTACAAAACCAATTTGTAAATTAAGATTTGCATCCACTTATATACTATGAAATTGGTCTGTAATTTATTACCACATGGAGAACATAGTGGAATTGCATCGGCCATCACAAACTATAACCTTGTGTGTACTAGTTTTTCATTTTTATTGAATGAGTATTGACTCTTGGTTCTGGGAAACTAAGACCAACTCATGTGCAGTCACATGGAAGAGAGTTAAAGAAAGAGCAGGAAAAGTTTGAATGAAATCAATGTGGTTAATGCAGAATCTTGGCTCAAAGTGAAACAAAAATAGATGGGAAAGACACATGTCAAGAGAGCACAGAAAGAGGGGAGGATCCTTTTTCATTGGTCTATTTCTTTTGCTGTCATTCAGGAAAGACAAATCCTAAGATGACTCATTACCTTCTCTACGTGTCTTTGTGGAAACTTCCTCTCCCTTCCACAATGGAAGTTTTTTCTGCACTTTCATTTTCATCTAGGACAGAGAGAGGGCTTGGAGAGGTAGGAGTGTCAATAAAAGAGAAAACAACACATGAAACAAACAAGTTACATTAGTCATTCTGCAAAGTTCCATAGAACTTTGGGCCACTGCAACCCTATGGAGAAGTTTGTCAGTGAGAAATAATGTTCATGCAAACAGGAAAAAATTATCATAAACCCTCTTCTGAAGGGTGTGGCTGTAATTTGACACCCTACACAAGGCTTCAAAATATTAAACTCTCCACATCCTTAACGTCAATGTTGGAGTGCTTTCCGGCAATGAAAACCACCTTAAGTACCCCATTCCACAAATCATTAAAGTAAGATGATGATTGATTTATGAGTGTCCATCTTCAACTATAAATGCTTCCTTGTCCCAAAAGAGCCACACCTTCATCTCTCTATCTCTTCTTTCTCTTCCTCTCTGATATACACTCACAAATTCAGACACATACACACTAATGTCAACACTGAACCATCTTTTTGATCTTCCTGAACAGATATGTTACGTACAATGTGGATTCTGCACCACTATATTAATGGTAATGGACTCTTTTGTCACTTCAACTGCACCTCTCAAGTTCATGTGGCTGTATTTTCTAACTTCACTTGTTGAGTTCATTTTCTTTATGTTTTCAATTCAACTGAGATGCAGGTAAGTGTCCCATGCAGCAGTTTGTCAATGGTGGTGACAGTAAGATGTGGGCACTGCACAAGCCTCCTTTCTGTTAACATGATGAAAGCTTCTTTTGTCCCTTTCCACCTTTTAGCATCTCTTAGTCATCTTGAGGTGATAGCTTACCTTTCCAATTCTATGTTTGTTTCCTTTGTGTGTTGCTGTAGTGAATCCAATGACCCACATACTCATCTTTAATTATTTGCATCATTTATTGGATTTTCTTTTCTGAAAAAACATTTGTGACTGTCTTCACTCTTCTCCAGCCAAAAGAAAGTAGTCCAGAACAAGATGCTAACAAGACTTTGAACAGCCACAGTGCATCCCTGATGACCTATTCTGATTGTGAGGAAGAGGATCTCATTCCAATGAGTAATATTGTGAATAAACGTACGTAAGATAGTTACTTCAATAGTAAGATGAGTTATTGAGTTTAAAGCAAGGTTTTTTGCACTCATACTTCACTGAAAATTGTTTTTTTTCTTCTTATCCATGGATTGTATGCAGCTCCGGAGAAGAGACAGCGAACGCCATCAGCTTATAACTGCTTCATCAAGTAATGATTCAATGAACAAAGTTGTATAGCAGTCATAGTTCAAACTTTGAATTCTAATGAGAGTACTAGTTTAATGCAGAGAAGAGATTAAAAGGCTAAAGGCTGAGAACCCTGACATGGCTCACAAAGAAGCATTTAGTACTGCTGCAAAAAATGTAAGGTCTAATTTCTTAAGCTGCTTTTTAGTTAAACTCGTTTGCAAATTTGGAAGTCTTATAAAGTTGGTGCTTTTGTTAAGCTTTATCTTGAAAATGTTCGTCATTTTCAGTGGGCCAATTTTCCCCCAACTCAGTGCAAAGGAGATGATCAAGAGAGCTGTAGCCAGACAGATCAACTTGTGGATCTTGACTCCCAAGTGGACCCTCCTGATGCTGAGGTAAAAGCATAACCGTTTTGAAAAACTCACCAATTTCTTCATTGAAAACAAATGCTTCTCTCATATCTGAAACAGATTGCTTTAGCTGATTAAAAGGAGTTATTAGGAGGAGATTCTTTGGTAGGGCACTGCATCTATCTTTAGAAATTGCATGTCCCTTTCTTTCATATCACAGGAACAGTAGAAGTAGGCTCCATTCATTCAATACCAAAGACTTATCCTCATGGTGGTTGCCAATTTCTTTGACACTGATACATTGAACCGTTTACTAGAATTTTTTGTAGATTCTCTATAAATTATGATCAGTATAAGATGTTGATTAACATGGTATTCTAAAAGTATGCAGAATGCATTAAAACTTTAGCTAAATGGAGTTATTCTAGATGGCAATAACACTGAAGTAAATAAGACAACACAGTAACTTTAACAATGGAGTTATTATTCTAATGTGATGTCTGTAGCTAGTCAATTGCTGACACTGTCCTTGATATGTGTTAACTTTTCTAGAGTAATGCAGATGCAGTTCACTCCACATGCACCTTTAAGCCTACTTAATGCTTCAACATTCTATGAATCTTTCAGGTGAACGAAGAAGATGGTCAAGGTTTCCGTGGAAGAAAGGTCCAAAGGAACTCCATCTTTGAAAGGACACCATTTGAGTGAAGAAAGTTCAGTTTTTATGACATGACAAGAGAGTTGTTTTGTGTCTTAACATTAAGGTTGCCTCTAAATCATTTTCCAAATGAAGAAAAGATGCTCTTTCTTGGTAATGAGAATGAATTAAGTAGGATTAAGAGCTCACAATTTGAAACTTTGAGAAGTGCTTAAATTGATAGTTTTATCTGACAGCAGCATACTGGTTCCATTAATTAGTCTTCTTGACAACAAATGTGGTGTTGTTTTTTTGCTCAGGTAAATGTTCATTTGTTCAAGTGTTGTTTGAAAAGACCATTAACACTCTATTTTAAATTATTAATTTTATTAAAAAGACATTTTTTAAATGCATAGCCGTTTATAATTTTTTTTTTATAAAGGTAGTATATTTAAAAGTTTTATTATTCCTATACATAACGCTCTCCTTCTTAAAAAAATACAATTTCTTCTTATAAAATTCATATTCAAATCAAATTATGCAAAAAATAAATTATGAACTTGACAGTTACAATAAAACTAAAAATTAGAAATTGTATTCAAGACTTTTTTAATTCCAAACTCGTGTTAAACATAACTTTTTTTTAATATTTACCAGTTTTAGTAAGTATATTTAGAAAAATCACACCATTCAGATGAAAAAGCCTCCCTTGTGCTACAGCAATGACAATTGGATTTTTAAAAATCATTATTCTGACTATAAACAAATGCTTAACCATATAAAAATCCGCACATTATACCTGTTGTAAATTTCTAGATTTAATTAGTTTTAAATCTAATTTTGATTTCCAACAACTTAAGAAAATTATTTTCTCCACAATAATTATTTTAATATCTTGTTTCTCATTTTATTTTTAGTCTAGAAAAATTATCTAAGTTACTTCACTGCTTAAATGTTATCTAAAGTGCTTATTACATGACAGCAACACAATAAAAAAAATACATAAATATCTATTAAGAAAATAATAAAAACAAAAAATTAAAATTCACTAATATATGAAGAAATCGACAACTACTTTATGTCATTTAATTGTTGATAAAAAAAATATTAATTATAACAAACTAACAAGAATAAGGAAAACACGGAACTTTACAATTAATATAGTTAGCTATAAAATCTCATTCAATTTTTGTTTTAATAATAAACATCAGTTTAAAATTTCAACTAAATTTTTTTAGATCCAAGATAATTTTTTTATAATAAAGAGAATTTAAAATATAATACTTTTTTTTATCATTATTGAGATATTGAAAATTCTTGTAGAAAAACTCATTCTCTATAATGAAAATCATATCTTTAGTGAAAAATCTTGAACATAATAGATTTTATGCTTAAAATCTTTGTTGAAAATCTACAATATAGACGGTCTAACAAATTAGAAACTATCAATTTAAACATAATTGGTGTTAGTGCTTGTGTTAATAAGAGCCATTCTCATATTCTGTTATCATTTGGGTTGTTTCAAGGTTAGTTTTTACATAACCGCATTATATTTATGCAGAGTAAGTCATGTGTAGCAATATTCATAAACATAAATTTAGGACATTCATTGGAATCCATTGCGACATTCTTCAATAATCAGATTTTTTTAAAAATAAAGTGAATCTTCTAAAGTTTGGTCAGTCATGTCATTGTATGAACTATTAACATCAAAATACAGTTTTTCCTTACAATGACTAAAAGCAAGTGCTTAACATATGTAGCGGCCTATAATAGAACAGATAACCCTGAACAAGAACACAACCATGACTGGTTTGTAGCAAAACAATTAAAAAAAAAACTGATACATGGCCAGAGAAAATGGAGTGCAACTGAAACATCTTGTTCATCCGTTATTCCTCAAGTCTTCTTAACTGGGATCAGACTTGTCCAGAGCTACAAACAAATGTATGATCAATACAAACTGAATGATATAAGAAAATTAAAACACCAAAAAGATTAATCGAGGGAACAGGAATTACAGTTGTAATTTAGCAACTTCTCAATGAGATCAACATGGGTCATAAGCATGCGCCTACAACAATATCGAACCAGTCCCAATGCATCCAGTGCATCTCTGCAATACATCACTATTGAAACATCAAAAGCAATCTTTGTGGAGACACTAAAACTCCATTAAGGAATCGAGTATCTCAAAACTTCAGTAAGATAAATATTATACAATACAGTAATACTTTTTTATAAGTTATGCCAAATGCAAATACATTCTTAATGTATGACCTTTTCTTATCTTGAAAATAGGGCAATGAGAGCTGGGTCTACATCTGTGCTTATCACTTAAATTTCTTAACAGTTTCTTTTATTTTTGAGATGTGTACCACATACGACGTTATTTTTTGTGTATCTCTCTCATCATTGTGACATCTAATAAATGAAGCACGGGAGAGAGATAGATACACTAAAATATTGTTGGACATACAAATAACATTTCTCTAAATTTTTTGGGGGGAAGGGGTACGAGAATATGGAACATGAGCTATCAGCTCATTAAGAAGTCTCAACAAGTTTATTTGCAGCTAAGCCAGACATGTTACATGAATATAAATGCATGTTGAACTGGAAAAAAGATAGAAAAGAAAATGAAATGAGTATCGATTATGTCCTTTAAATACCCAGCAATTAAAGCTACGGCAACAGAATCAGAACCTACATATACAAAACATGTATTTACCCTCCAAGCCTACACTTTATTTGCATAAACACAAGGTGAAAAAGACATGTTTTTACACAGCACCAAGCTCATCCACAATTTTTACGGCACAAAGTGAAAATTTAAGGTACAATACCAACAATACAGATTATTCATGTTCATACTTCTTACCACGACCTCGACCCAGAGACGAATCATGCTTCTATATAAAAATTCTTACCCAAATATTCCAGCCACAATGAAATTGAAAATACAAGACAGAAAACATAAATATTCACAAACACAGATTCTGAGAAACTAACAAGTTGAACAACAACTTCACAAGTAGCACAAGGTCTTAGCACACCTCTATCCATCCAACAGATACCAGATACAGAACAAATTTCAAAGAAGTATAATCCTTACAAATTAAATAAAACCATATAATCAGATAAGTAAACACATAAAAATTTGATAAAAAAAATGAGAGCAATTAGGGTACTGACCCTTCACTGTAATCTGCCTGCAAAAGGTCCAAATAGGTGTCCCATTTGTTTCCAATGACCTAAATAGGAGAAAACGGTACAAATTGAGCATTAATAAACAAAAACCCTAAAACCTAAAGTCAATGTCAAGACATTTTGATTATAAAAAATTGAGCTTTTGGGGTGAGAAGAGACCTTTCCGCAGGTGAAACAACGAACGGGGATAATCATCTTCCTTCTTCTGTGAGTGCTCTTCTCTACTATGTGTGCTCAAACCAAAACCAGGCTTAAACCCTTTTATCCATGTTTATACTGATTTTTAAGGTATGAAAAAAAAGATAAAACAATAAAGAAAAAAAATGGTTTAGGGGAAATTTTCACTTTACATAAAATTCAATTTATTTTTGCACGGAAATTTTTTTTTCTTTCAATAGTCTAAGGAACAATATTTCACTGTATATAATGTAAAATGGTATATCCTAAAAAATTTAAAAGGATTTTATAAGTTATAATTAAGTACTTATTTAACTAAAACTCATTACATATGAGTTTATACTTATTTTTATGAAATTTCACTCACAATTAAAACTTATTAAGATAAATTAAAAATAAATTAGAAGTGATCATTTTTGTTTTAGGAAAAATATAGAAGTCATAAGCTATTTTTACAAGTTTAACCAAATATATAATTGAATGCTTATATAATGATAAGAAAAATTTAAATAAAATAAAAATAAAGCAAAAGTGATTTAATAATTTGTTAAATAATCAGTACTTAAACAAAAAAAAATTAACCGTGTTACACTCATTTGTGTTCTTTAAAATACTTATTTTAACAAACATATACTATAATTATAAATCTAGAACCCCAATCCAAAAGTTATGGTTAGGGTTTATGTTAGACCGGTTGAGTATTAATAATTTTAAAGTAGTTTGATTTCTAATTTTTTTCTCTCTTCATCTGTAAATCATTTGTTCTTTTCGGTTTAATGTAGTCTTCATTCACTACATAACTCTTGAAGTGATACCTACAAAAAGTACTATAACACTTAAATCAAAAAGGGTTTGGTCACTCAAATATTAAATGCAACAGTTAATTATCACAACTACCTCACATGCTTCACTTATAAATCCTCTCCATTTGATTTAATGTAATATTAACTCGTTTCACAACTGTTTGGAAGGTACTTGCAAAAGCTATTATAATACTTAAGTAAAAAATGGTTTGATTATTCCAGTATTAAATGCAACAATCAATCATCATAACTACTTCACATGTGTCACCTCTAAATCCTCTTCTCCATTCGGTTTAATGCAGTCTTTGATTGGTTCACAACAGTTTGGATGATACCTACAAAAGATACTATGATGCTTATGTCATAAAGGGTTTGGTCACTCTAGTATTAAATGCAACAATGAATGATCATAATTACCTCACATGAATTCTCTATTTATACAAATTATAATTGGCTTTTATTTACCATCGACCTAATTAGACTCAATCACCTCTTAATTGCAATTATCATACTGATTTATGTTAATCTTTGCAAATGTTCTTAATTACGTTAGACGTACATTCTATTATCAAATGATCAATTAGATTATTTGTTATAAGACAATGTGACTTTATTTGTTTCACTAATCATTTTGTTAAATCGAATTGATAACTCTATGTTGACATTAACCTAACCGATCTACATTGAACCAGTCGAACTCATACTATACAAATAACAATTTGATAACTATGAATAAAACTCTTATAGAACATGTGTTATGTAATTGGTGATTAATTTTGAATTACAAATTCTAAAATTTGTCATATTTATGTTTTCATTATAAAAAGACCCTTTTAAAACACTAAGTTATGGATTATCTATTTTAGAATAGTACTATGATTGTTTTTATTGTAATATCTTGTTTTATAGAACTATAATGAGTAAGGGATCTCGGAGAAATTTATCACAAAAAATGAGTATATTTTTTTGTATGATAATGTTGATGGAGGTGAACGTTATGTAAATTATGATTCAGTCTAGGATTGAAAAATAAAAAGGAGATTATAGTAATATCTTTCTTATGATGTGATAAAATATATTTGTTTTTCATTGTTTTCATACTTAAAAAAAATCATATAATTTTGTTGAAATGTATCTTTGGAAATTTGTGTACTGACTCCACCCTCGCCCGTGCTAGGTTATAATTGGGCTCCTCATGAAGTAGGACTTTATCTTCCCTACTTTTGCACCAGTTTGTATTTGGAGGGGTTCAAGGATCGAGTGCATTTAGTGGCGAGGGTTGACGATATTGCGTGCTTTAACTTGGCCATTTGCAAAAGGAATGAGCGTGCTTGCCATGGAAGGGAGGGTTATGCCACTCACTTTTTCAACGCGTACTCTACCCTTTCGCGTGACTTGGGCGTTAGGTTACCCTTTTTAGACTTTCAAATGGGCGTTCTACGGGAACTGAACATAGCTCCCACCCAACTTCATCCGAACGGTTGGACATTTATACGAGTATTTACTGTTGTCTGCACGGTCCTTGCTCTTACCTTGACACCCGCCTCTTTCTTGTACTTTTTTCGCGCAAAGCTGCACCCGAACAAGTCATGGGTATTGGTAGTTTCGATGAAAGACTGACAATTACTTACTTTATTTAACACGTCATACAAAGACTTCAAAAAGAACTTCTTTAAAGTAGCAATAACTTAGGCTAGTCGGTCACAGTTTTATACGAACGACACTCAACCCAAATTTCCATTTTATTGGACTAAACATCCTAAGAGAGTAATCTCCTAGGCAAAATCTACGATGACTCCGTTGGAAATAGAGACGATCAGCCAAATCAATCAGCTACCCCGAAAGGCTTCCTCTCGCTCACTCATCGGTTACCTGAGCTTTGACGCTCTATGTACTAGGGTGTTCGATAAGCTTTTTGTTACATTCTATGTAGAAATGCCCTTTGTAACTTATCTAAATTTCATTTTGCATTGCAGATCTCTTAGCTAAAATGGACAAGAGGAAGTCAAGCGTCTTTTCCATGATGGTTGCTCGACGTAAGGAAGAATTGAAGAAATCTGGCGAAGGCAGCTCGACCCGTCCTCCTCTTCCCAAATCCACCACTCCTTCCCGAACGGTCCCTGCTCCCCGAACAGTCCAAGAGTCTTGACCCACTTAACCTTCTCCATGTGATTCCGAGCCAATTCCCCTTTCAGTGGTTCCTAAACCACCAAAGGATAAGTGAAAAAGAAAATCTTCGAAGGAAAAGTCAGTCTCTTCTCACAAGAGGAGTAGTAGGAGTGCTCCGGAGGGACCCTTACGTACTGGACCGCTCGATTTGAACATTCGGATCGCTCACTACACTCAATTCAACCTTTCCCCCGAGGAGAAAAAAAATACTTCAACGTGATGACTTTTGAAGAGGCTACAGATATAGCCTATGAACTGAGCATTCGATCGAATGTGTGCATGACGTATGTAGTAGGTACGCCCAAAGGTGCAACCTCAATTGAAGAGCTACAAACTGTTCATCCGGACCTAGAGGTGGCCTTAAAGGAAAATGAGGAGCTTAATCGTCATCTAGAGGAGGCCCAAGAAGTTTCGATCAGCCATTCGGGTTATGACGTGATGAAGATGGTGGTCGATGGTCAGCTTCTTGATGTTCCCTTGTCGCTTGCCCCAGTAGAAGAAGTCTCGCCCGTCCTTGCTAAAGAGCCTCAATGCATTGAGGTAGTTGTGGAAGATATTGAAGAGGAACCATAGATGGGGATGAATGAAGGGTTTTTTGTGCTATTTGTATTTTTCTTCTTTAGACAATGTGATGGGTCGTTCAAAAAACAGGTCTTTTGATGTTAGGTTTATCTTGTTCTCTATGCGGCCTCTTTTATATATGTCACAACTTTAATGAAATAGTTACCTTTATGTTCCTCCATGCACGCTTTACATTTTGTCTTTTTATGCCTTTAAGCATGGTACTTCAATGAAACGAGAGTTTGTTCATCATCGTTCAATCGTTTCTAGAAGCTCACTAAGAAAATTTATTAGGCTCGAAGAAGTTGCAATACGATGAGAATTCATGGGGAACGTTCCTCACCAATTGGCCAACGCTAGGAGTTCACTTAGAACGGTCCCTAGGCTGAAGAGGTTGCGATACAATGAGAGTTCACGTAAAACGTTCCTCACCGGTCGATCAGAGCTAGAGGTTCACATAGAACGTTCTTGTCAATACCAAATTTCGTTCGGGTAGATAAATAAAAGGTTTCAGACTAATAAAGAAAATATATAACAAAGATAAAGTAGTAGAAACACAAAATAAACATATACGAAATGGATAGACCTTTTGATTTTAAGAAAAGAAGTCTATTTGTTTTAACTTTTCTTTTGTTGCATTTTCTATTTTTATTTTTATTTATTTATTTTTATTGTTATTTTTATTTTCAGTTACCTTTTATTGGATTTCATTTTATTAACTTCTTTTCTTAATTGTTTTTGCGTTAAAATAAAGGAAAAAAGGAAAAATGGGAAATATAGGTCAACTATGCTTTTTAGAGCCTTTTCTCAATATAGCAGCCAGGTGCTTTCCCTCGATTCAGTCTAGGTAAGCACTATCTTATCATTCACCCTACAACTTGTACCAGCCATGCTTACAACGATAATGCCTATACGCAATCATCTTTGTTCGTATTCCTTTGTTCCTCCTCCTATGCATATAGGTGCTCATACATCAAAGGAAAAATGGTTTTGACAATGAATAGGATTTGACCAAATTGATCCAAGCTGATCCTAGCGGGGCAAAGTCACGAGATAATGCACAAAAGGAAAAAGACAGATAAAAAAGAGGGGGAAGATCTTAAGTTAGAGGTATTGCTTCTTTTCCTTGATCTTCCCCAAGCATAGCTTTAGAGAAGGGCCTTTTCTTTGCATCAAATCCCTTCATCACCATCCGGTCTTTTTCTTCCATCTACTAGACCCCATAACCATGGCCTAACCACACCACTCTTGACTTCCCCTCACCTTCAACACCAACCATCATTTGTCCTGCAACAGTTTATCATTTACAACAAAAACATCCACATTTTCAAACAAACAAACAATCTTTCAGCCAAAACTACGTGATCCTTGATTCTCCATCAAGAGTGGAGATACGTAGGAGTAAGGCTAGTCCTTGTTAGGTTCACTTCCTAAAGAATCCAAAATTATTCATAATCATTTCCAAACAAATTTTCCAAGCAATTTTTCAAACAAACTTTCCAAACAGATTTTCAAAAAGAACTACGTAAGATTGATTTCTCATTTTGAATCAGAACATGTAGGAGCAAGGTCAATCCTTGTCGGACCCAAAAAACTTAAATATATCTTTTGCTTCTTTAGAGTGTCATTTTCGGGGACAATCAAATATCTTTTGCACGACAGTTCCCTGAGTTGAAGAAGTTGCGATACGATGAGAGTTCACATAGAACCTTCCTCACCGATTGGTCAACGCTAGGAGTTCACTTAGAACGTTTCCTAGGCTGAAGAATTTGTGATACGATGAGAGTTCACGTAGAACGTTCCTCTCCGTTCAGTCAGTACTAGGGGTTCACTTAGAACATTTCCTAGGCTGAAGAAGTTGTGATACAATAAGAGTTCATGTAGAACATTCTTATCCAATCGGACAACACTAGGAGTTCACTTAGAACGTTCTCTTGGCTAAAGAGTTTCTCTAAAATTGCTATGTTGTTTCAAGCAATTGATTTGTACAAATTCTTGTGTCTGAAAACTCCTGATTTTATTAATTATCAAAAGGTATTACATAAGATATTCAACTGAAATTAAACATTGAGATGTGATGCATTCTACGTGTTCAGGATGGCTTTTCTATCTGGATACTCAAGTCGGTATGAACAATTCTGAACTGACCTTTCCAATTTACTGCTAACTTTTCGTGGACACAATTTTTCCGAACATTGCAAGTCTTTTGCCAAACTAAATTTACTGTTAACCTTTGAAGAATTGTCGAAGTTTTACCTTGGTTAAACCCACTACCTTTTTTGAGCTTCAACTTGCATGGCGACAGCTTCTCTTCTATCGGATATATGCATGAAGAAAAGCTTTTACAAACTCTAATTTTACAAACTCTAATTTTACAACTTCAGAAAAGATTGACAAGGACCCTTTTGCATTCATTAAGTTGATAAATGTGTCCTTAACCACATACATATATACTCTTAAATTTCATTAAGTTAAAGTTTATGATTCATCAAAGAATACAAAATACTCATTTACTAGATAAAACTGCGCTTTTTAACATGTAGTTCAATTTTGATAATTTATCCCTTTTAAATTGACAATAACTATATTCACATGTAAATTTTGACCAGATTTGTACAAAATTTTCAACCAATCAACTTTCATGATTCCAATTTAAAACAAAATAAATAAATTAAAATTCAAACCTAACCGATTAGGAACAAATTGATTTTGATTCAGTTTAGATTAATTGAATTCAATCAGAAAACACATGTATTCACTTCTTTTTATAATAATAAAACATTTTTAATTTATTTCGTAAGTAATTTTTTTTATTATAAATGGTTATTTACTTTTAAAAAAACAATTAAGTTAAAAAAAGACAACAGATAAATTTTAAAAAAATCACTTGAAAGAAAAATTAATTATTTTATTTTAAAATAATTATTTATTAAAAGATCAAATTGGAAAACCAACATATGAAGAAAAAAAACGGTAAACTTTCTTTATATGATAGTATAGAATAATATATATATATATATATATATATATATATATATATATATATATATATATATATATATATATAGTAACAATCTAGAGTAGCTTTCCAAATTATCTAATTTGTAATAAGGTTTTGCAAATATCCAAAACTTTCAGGTTTTTCTATCCTTATCCGAATAGACACATTTGAAATACATTTTAATGATTTTTTTTTTCTCACATAACATAGTTTTCTTTTTTTTTTTTTACGAGCATAGCACAGTATAAAAATATTTATGGTTTTATAAGTTAGAATTTGATTCCTAGAAAATTAAATTTTAACTTTTTTTTTCAATACATATACACACACAAAATTTGTTTTATACATCACAATTTGTTTAACATAGCACAATATATATATACACACTCACAAAATTTGTCTAATAAAAAAGAAAAAAAAACTATAAATTTAATAAAAAATTCGAAACTGAAAGATTAATCAGGCGTTTTTTTTTTATTTAATTGACATAAATAAACTAAATCTTATAATTTTTTTTATAACTGTACTACACAACTTCACATATAATAATTAAGGATTAAATATGTTTTTAGTCCCTAAACTATTGGTCGTTTCTGGTTTTCGTCCCTCTTTCAAAGTAAGGTACAATTTGGTCCTCATTCTTTTCGAAACGTTCGTTTTAGTCCTTGGAACTTTGGTTTTAGTCCTCATTTTGTTGTTAAATGAGGACCAAATTTTTAAACGGTGTTAGTTTTCGAGGACTAAAACGAACGTTTTCGAAAAGAATGAGGACCAAATTGTACTTTACTTTGAAAGAGGGACGAAAACCAGAAACGACCAATAGTTTAGGGACTAAAAACATATTTAACCCAATAATTAATAACAAGTAAAATATATCGTTGGTTTATTAGGGTTAACTGAACTTTTACATGATAAATAGATATTCGAAACAAAGATCATTGGATTTAATTGGTTTGGTTGAGTATCGGATTGGTTAGATCGATCTAAACTACTGAACACCCTAACCGGCAAACATCACAGTTAGAGTTATTTACATTACATATACATCGAACTGTAGACTAAGACTGGGTAAGAGGGCTTCTTTACAAATGAAATTAATTTGACCTAAATGAACATTAGTTTGGTACGATAAGCATTTTATAACTTACCGCTGCCGCCTTGATACAACCATGACCAGAAGAATGAAAGAGAACTACTTTTATTTACATTGTTGCCAACAATATCACTACCTTCAGAATAATTGGTTTAGAAATTACAAGTGCGTATATACATCTGCAGTCAGGGCATTGTGGAATTCCAAACCATACATTATTTCAGCTGCTTAGAAGCCTTAAAGGTAGCATCAGGTTCTGGAAACAGGAGATACAATGTGAAAAAAAAAACCTAAAGTAACTGTAATTGAATTTGTCTAGCATGCACATGTTTTCAGTAGATGAGATCTTTCTGTTTGACAGAAAGAACCTTGAAGAATTGAAAATTCTTCGGATTCACCAAATGCGGATGAAAATTGCATTGCAGCTACTATGATGTTCCAATCATGTACTGATAATCATATGTCAGAGTTGCAATTTCAGAGCTAAGGGAAGCTGCTTTGGCATGATTATGATTTAAATTGAGAGCTTAAAGACATACATCAAAACAAGCAGTTGTATACTAATACCTAGGTCAGTTAAAGAAAAAATTTGGGTTCTACCTGTCTTACTGAGAATAGCAATAAAAATTACCTGATTAATTACACAGTGAAATAACACCCAATAAATACTGGGGTTACCGCCAATATTGAGCCCAACGATGGATAGTCTCAACCATCTGAGGGAATAATGCACTCACACTCTCATTGATAAGGTCCTGGAAGAAATGTATACTAGCTTCGTCGTCCAAGTCCAACCGAAACTTCTCCTGAAGCTGTACATCCATAATGTCATCGAATAAGAGCAAGTTAACAGATTATTTACATGATTATTAAAACATAAGGGGTCTCACCTTAAGAATCCCCTTTTCAGGATCAGAGGCTATGTCAGGAATATTGGAACCCGCCATTAAGTAAAATAGATTTAAAATTAGGTTACTGGATTTGCGAAGAATGTTGTATGCTTCACAACAATAGGACTTGAACCTTGTATAATATTGGCTGCATGGGAGACAAAGAAATGAATCACTATCTCAAAATTTAAGCTACAAATCACAACTACCTTGAATCTAAAGTGAATCATCAATGGGAACTGTACCTTTCAGCTCCACCCATAGCCTCAACCATTTCCTTGCAAAGCTTCATTGGTGGTGGAAATGGCTTAGGATCTCGCCCAAGAATAAAACCAAAATCAACATGGAAAAGACCTCCATCATTTCTAAGGAGGAGATTGTCCAAATGCCTGCCCAAAAAATTAAAGTTCAGTCAAAATAGGGACAAAATATAAATTCAGTGAACAATGCAACAAACTTAAAATTTAGAATAATGTGATGTAATGTATCTTATCCTTCTTCACTTGAAAATGAGGAAACAATCTTGGAATCATTTGTGAGTTATGTATAAAGATAGACAAATGGCAGCAGCACTTGAGAGCCTGGTTCATTTATTTTCAACCTCTTTTCTCCATTTTAGACTCCATCTTCTTTAATTGATAGAATGAGTGTGACCGTTGTTTAGATTGTCAAAAAGCCAATTGAAAGAAAAATAAATAGAAAAGATTCTGAAAACGATTGTATGGAGTGAGTTCATCTTATAAAGTTGATTACAATAAATAAAAATAATTATAGGATATTTTATTCTTATATACACCTCTAGATATTTATTATGTTTCTAACAAAGCCAAAGCAACCTATCTGGTGTAAGGGCAAAAGACAAGGACCTCTTGTATATGTTAAAGTCATAGAACCAAGAGAAGCAGATAATTTCATAATAACACGTTCAGCCTTTCCAAATCCTAGTTGTGAACTTTCTGATAGCTAACAGAACATGAAACACCCAAAAGAACAACTATCCTTGTTCACATTCACACCCACCCAACTCTATCAACCAATTACCCCATTTTATTGGAGGTGGGGGCCGTGGGGAGGTTGCATACGTGATCTCATCGGCACATTACAGTAACAAAATTAGAAGTATCGAAACAACATATCAATGCTTAAATAGTTGGATGGAAAATGGTGTGTGATGAATAAAATTAGGGATCACCTATCTCCGATACCAAGTATATATGTGATAACAGAGTAGCCAGCACAGCTTTTTATAAAAGTTTCAAGGCAGGTGGCTGTGATTCCAAAAGGTCCATGGTCATCAGGATGAAATTTCTGCAAATAGCTTATGATGCTACGATGCTCCGATAAAATCTAGTCACAAAAATATTATATATTAGTATAGCAATTGCAAGATTGTGCAACCTAAAACAACCATGATCATTTATTAAATATCAAAAACTAAAGAGCTAAGCGTATATATGTAATTAATACATTTCAATATCCAATATCAATTAGTAATTAACAACCTGACAGGTACTTGAATTCCTATTCCCAAAGTGATCTTTTTTAGAACACTATAAAATAAAATCTTTCACGGAAATATTACCAAGTAAACATATAAACTTATACATAGATCAAGTGACCAGGCTAAAACACAGCTACAAAAATTCCAGATATTTTTAATATTTTCTGCAATGTCATAATGTCTAAGTCAATGAATCATTTTCAACTCCTTGAATTGATAATATCAAATAATTCAGTGTAGAGGCAGATATGAAAATAAAGACAAGATTCATAAAACTTAGACCAAAAGCATTAAATTAACAAGCCTTTTTCTTATAACTTGAATTTGAACATACCTCAACACTATAAAAGTGACTTAAAAGGAAATTGACATTCCACTTATACATTTTATTTTAGGCAAGTCACTAGTCAGTGTAAAATCTCCAACATCTCTGTTAGTCAAAAACAGGTAAATATGCTACAACTTACTACTAAGTGTTAGGAAATTAACACTTAACTATCAAACTTAAACCCTATATATTTCAATGCAAGAAATCTTCAGTTACAAAAAGAAGCAGTGACTACATTGCTAATATAAGAAACAACTTTTAAAATGTATAAATCGCCATACCAGGGCCAATGAACGAGAAGGAATAAATTCCAACATGCCTTCATCTTGTCCAGTTGCTAGCACCTTGTATGGTGTTAGATGCAAGTCAAGATTTTCTAGCTTAAGCAATCGGTCCATTAGTGATACCATTTGAACAACCTACATAAAACCAACATTTATACAATTGAACTCGTGTTTTCTAAATATCTATCATGTGTGCTAATGAGCATAGGGAAAAACATGTATATTTGGTGCGTCAACACACACATGATTGCATTTGCATACATAACAGGGAGACAGAAAAAGGATAAGTAGGAATACCAACTGGTCCTGCCGAATATCATCTCCCTTTTTGAATATAATTTTACTAGTTCCACCATTTGTTGTTCTAAAAGTAAGGCGCAGAGGATGCAGTGCACTTTTAAATATTGATGACTCTGAAGGTACAATGCCAATGATGAGGACACCAGGTGCCAAAGGTGATCGTATTGGCTACAAGTGAAACATAGCAACAATAAACATACATTTTAACGACTTTAACAAATTCACTATATACAACTATTGGAAATAAAATAAATAGTGGAAATTAATAGTTTGTTCAACATTCATGATTAATTAATGTAAGAAAGTAAAAAAGATGAAAACAATAAACGATCATATAGCTTCATGTTAGATTATTTATACCTACCTCATCAAAATAGGTAAGTTCACTGAGAAGACCTGTAAGTAGTTGTCTAAGCTTTTCAATCTTCTTTTGTGTATTACCACGAACATTCCTTAGATCTCTAGTGACCGTACACAACTGAGCAGTCAACTCAGTCTGGCGTACCAAACTCTGCCACTGTTTAAACCCATCTTCCTCCCCATTCACACCAGCTGCCTTCTAAGACAAATGAGAATAATTGTCATGTTTGAGAATGAATTACTCCAAAATTAAGCCACACAAATGAAATTATGATGACATATTTAAGAAATCTATTTATTCATAGAGTGATACAAATTTCAAATGTGGTCAAATATGAAAATATTTTCTGATGTAGGTATTAGAAAATGGGCTTAGTCTAGCACAACCCAACAAAACCAACTTGTAAGACACACCCCTTCATACCAAGGACTTAACATCTCGAGCATCCAACAAACTTCATTTAGATAAGCATACTATAATATCATAACAGAAAGAAAGTTTAGGCTTAATTCAATCCTACATAGCGATTTATAAGGTGAGATTTTACCTACTTATATACTGTAATTTAACCATATCTCTAGTCAATGTGAAACTCCAATAATGAGTTCAGATGAAGAAATAATGGATTAGATATTCTAAATTTGCAACGGTAAAGCAATGTGCAACATGTAATCTTTAAAAATAATATATTCCTAATGTAGACAAGAGGAAAAATGATTCATCATTATAACAAGTGCAACAGAAGCAAAACTTTGTAAAAGTAAATGGTACATATTAAGAAAATTGAGTTCAAACCTTCATCATATTCTCCTCCAGAATCTCATAAGTGCAGTAAAATCGTTTAGCATATGCAGGATCATATAGTTCAACAGCCACATACCAGCGAAGAAAGCTTGCCAATTCAATATTGCACAATGCTGACAAAATTCAGGTTTCTTTCAGAAAATAATTGAATATAACTAGAATCAGCACCTCAAATAGCATTTAAATTCTCAAGCACCTACCACGTTGAACAAGGAAATGAGAAAGACGAGATTTGTCAGAACGCTCAAACCGAAGAGCCTGAACCAATTGAAGCAAGTAACACTGAAGCTCTTCATCATCAGCTCTTTCAAGAACACTAACTGCATAAGCACGGACCTGAAATGAAGCAATTGA
Source organism: Vigna umbellata (assembly GCF_029865625.1). NCBI lineage: Eukaryota > Viridiplantae > Streptophyta > Magnoliopsida > Fabales > Fabaceae > Vigna > Vigna umbellata. The sequence continues at coordinate 41,725,037 of NC_142173.1, forward strand.
GAAATGGCCACATTTGGTTGTACAAATTTCTGCTCTTTGAATGAAAACGAAGTTGCACTATTAAGTCATGCATCTATAACAACAGTAAGGCAGGGAGTGGAATGTCATGTTTGCTCCTACACTTGGTTTGGAATGATATGTTTATGGCAAATTACACTAAGGTACAGAGAGATTGGGCTGATTTAATACATTCCTTTACTGTTTGTGATTCCAGTTTTCAGTTATGGAAGATACATTATTCTCCCCCATCATCCCTAGTTGTAACAGTCTTCTCTGCTATCTGGTAAAATTTATTTTTCAAACTAATAATAACATGTGAGAAAACTAAAGGAAACTTTCTTGGTTCTTGCCACTATGTCTGTTGATGCCGACATATTGATAGTTAAGTGTATCCCGCTATTAATGGGTTGAGGGCATTACATTCATTATTAATGCTTCGATTTTTTCTCTGTACTAGTACAACATCAAACTGCAAACCTAATTAATATGAACACAAGATATACAACCATATTGGCTACAATTTTCCCTATGGTCACTCTTAAAAAGTACCTCTTCACTTTCAAAAACAGGAGACAAAAGTTCCAGTGCATCAGAAACATCAATCATTTCCCACTTGCCCATCAATTCTAACGCTTGTTTTGCTTCCTGGATAAAAACAGCATCATCAAATGAAAAATTACACAACTTATTTAGCAATAAGAATTCAAGGGAAAAAAAGAAAAAAAAATAGAGATAGGAAGGTAAGATACAGACAAATTCAAGAAAAAAAAAAGCAACGACGTCGTTGTGTACATCAAGAGCCACTACAGCAAGACCATTTGGATCTAGATTTTTATTAGAGTTTGACTTAAAAATTTTCTTGATTTAAGTGGTATTTTACCCCACGTTTGGTAATTAGAGCAAATGGTCGTCACACTAATACCCTTGCGGAAGAGTTTTCTAAAGGAAAGATGCACTGATCTTTCTAATTCATTAAAAAAACATAGCCAATAGTGAGGTATGATCAGAGCTGCTACATGTGGAGAATGAGTGCAGAATGTACTATTAACTACTTGAGAAAACCTAATATATACCGCTCCTACAAAATAACAAAGACCATTTATAATGATTTTTTTCTCTTTTTGATCAGCAATCATTTACCATGATATCTGTTACTAATTCCCATGATAGTAAAGGCTGACCTGAACATCACTCCATTCAACACAACGCAAGAACTTTGTAAGAGCCCTCTTTTCAGACATCAAAGAGAAGCGGAATTTCCACAAGAGCTGTCTCTCATCTCCACTCAAAGTCCTTGTTGGTGGATATTTTAGTATTCTCTGAATTGACCTTGACATAAATGATCAAATAAAAAGGTTAAACAATGATCTATATAATAAAGATGATAAAGTACAATATTATAGAGGGAAAAAAACGCTGTTCATAACAGAAACCATTAGAGAAATGAAAAAGGTTTGTCAGAACTACTAATACTTGACAAAACAAAATTCCCAGAATTTACAGCTAAGACAATTAGACAAATAAGAAGGGAATCCTAATAATTAAATTTTCAGTTATTGCACATAAATATGATCTAGATCCCTTCAAAATGGAACAGCCACATAGCCCTGGATAGAAATGTATTATTTCAATTCTTTCACATAAATACATTTTAGTTTTTAATTGCAAATTCTGTAAGACAAATCTGACTATAATTGTTTTACTGAAATTAAATTATTAAATAAATCCCAGTTAAATCTGAAATCATTTAGTTTAGAACCACCCACCACTAAAATGTGGTAATATAAGTATTATGGTCATTGACACTAACATTATTACACAGCAAAATGTCCATGTGTATTTGAACCGTTGCATCAAATCTGCTATGAACATATCCTCTTTCTTTATCATAGTGTTTGGGTGGAAGGAAATGGAGGGGAAGTCAGGATGCTTTAAACCTTTTTTGTTTAGTTCATTATTTAAGAGAAAGGGAAGGGAAATGGAAGGAGCAAAATCCATTCTAATCTAATTTTGGCTTTCCTCCAATATTGGCATCTATTTTAAACCTGCCAGTCCCTTGTAATGGTTTGAATTTCTCCTTTGGCCTTCGATACTTTTCATGGCAAATATTAGGACTACTCACTCATTCCTTTTGCCTTTGTATTATCAGTTTTATTCATGATTGATTGATTAATAATTTAATGTTTGCATAATGTTCTTTGTAAACTGATAGATGTTGCAATAATGTACTAATGTGAACTCTATATAAGTTTCATTCTATTTTAATTTTGTGCATGTTTGATTGTGTTAGATGGATCATCAAGATTGCAAATTAGCAGTTACTATGGTTTGACTTGCGCCAAAGGGCTATAACTTAACTTTCATCTGTTGTTTATTATTATGTTAATAGGATGTCTTGTAAGAGAAAAGTTAGTTATTGTACAAGCTCAGAGAGAGAGGGGGGTGTGAAGAAATAATGAGTCTACCATATGTGTGTGTCTCACTGAACAAATTAACCATTACAAATACTGAGGAGGTGAATCATTTCCAACATTAATCTGATTGATATAACAGGGAAATTATATTTCTATAAAATTTTAAGCTTACTTCCTCTCATTTGAGCTTGGCTTCAGATCCCTGTCTATGACACCACGGGTCAAACTCCTAGCTAGCTTTAACTGTTTGTGCTCGGATGGATTTATCTTTCCAACTTCTTGATCCCAGACAATAACAATATCATTAGTTGAAGCTATAGGAGATGGCAACAGAAAATTTGAACCAGATTCCTACATTTTGTAACAAATAAGAGTTAATGCATGTGTAAGATAAGTATCAGCATTTATAATTCTTGAAGAAGAAAAACAACTGCATCAATAACTTCAGGGGTTCCTTGGTAAACTGATAACTTTACAACAGTATGCATGGTAGGATACCATGTATGCACTTAGCTACACAAGACAAGGGGATCATAAATACAGAACCATTTTTGTACAGGAGTATTTCAAATAAGGGAGGGAGGACCAGTACACCATGTTGATATTTTACCCAAAAGAAAAAAAAAAGAGAATATATATATATATATATATATATATATATATATATATATATATGTTTGTTCTTTGCCCAAGAATACCTGAAAAACAACTCGATGCTCAAAACTACAGAAGTCAACAACAAGGTAATGAGAACTTCCATTTTTCAAGCTTTCCCGTTCCTTGATTTTCTCCATAGCTTTAAATGTGAGGCGGTCCAACCAGTCTACTCGTTGAATTTGACCTCGTTCATACTTGTTCACAAGCTTTTCCAATCGTTCCAATTCTCCACGTTCAAGCTTAGGGACCTAATGAGAACAAACGAAAGTATGTTTTGTAAGACTGAAAGATTTCAACAAATTAAACAAAAAAAGAAAATGAAACTTATGCTTGTTTAAAACATTCACTACCTTTCCAGGTGTAGTAGTAGGAGATGTCCCATCTGCCTCTTTTCCCGCCCAAAGCCTAAGTTTTTGCTTCCCAGTTTTGAGCTGTTTTTTTGTTATTGAAGAGAAGAATTGTAGCTCCACCAATCAATCCTTCACCATGTGAAAGATCCCAAACCTATTATTCATACAACAACGTTAGCAAAATAATGAAGCTCACACTTCACAAATTACAAAGAAAAATTTTGGTATATCGGAAGCTGATAAATTCAGACATAACAAGAATTTAGTTCTTGCAACACTTGAGATTGAAAGTGTAAAATAATTCTAGAGGGCTTGATTGATCCCTCTCATAATCTTCTATTTATAAAAAAAAATTGATACAAGAATACATTATAATTAGACACAATATAATCATGATAATTAGAGTAACTCTAGACACAATATAGTCATGATAAATAGGGTAACCCTAGACACAATATAATCATGATAAATAGGATAAATATCCTGACACTCTCCCTCAAGCTGGAGCATACAAATTGTATGTATCAAGCTTGGAATAAATAAACTCAATCTAATATCTTTTTAGGAACTTAGGAACTTCGACTTAGAACAAGATGCACGTATGCTTCAAATCATCCAAAGAGAATGCCTATAAACCAAATTGCACTCGCAATCCAGCATAGCCAAAGAGACTCTTCTTGAAATATAGGACTCGTCTTCAAGAATGTGCAGTAAACCGATGACAATGGTCAACGGATAGCAAAAGTGCAAAAACACAATTGACAAACAACTCACAGCACTCATGGAGAATAATATTGGGCATTAGTGGACAACCACAAAACTTCAACTAACACCATGAAACTTCAACAAGGATGACTTTGATAAATGAGATTTCCATTAAAAGTGGATGACAACCAACAATGGTAGACAACGACAAACTGTAGGGACTAAATTGTCATCACTAACTGATGGGGCCTGTAGTGGCTGGAAGCAACAAAACTACAGGAACTGTCATCACTAGCTAACAAGGACAAAATGTCATCACTGACTGATGGGGCATGCAATGAGTGGAAACATATTGCAGTGGCTGGAAACGTACTCCCCCTCACGGAAAACGACGGAAATGATGGTCTCTTTATTCATCAAAGGATCCAAAAACAGATCTGACAAGGGACTGGTGAAATTGTTTGACTAAGATTCTGAATCTTGCCAGAAATAGACTCTCCCTCATGCCATGAGGAACCTTCAACCTATGACTTTGGTGTTGAAACAGAGGTATAATGCTGAAATAGAGAGTTTTTTTTATTTGGTCGAGCGAGACGAGTGACAGTGACGCGGTGTGATTTCGACACTGGAAAGGTGGCGTGTGACAAACACGCGCCGGAAGCTTATCGGAGAGAAGTCATGCATGACAGCGCGTGTGGATGAGAATGAGGCAACGACTAGGGATGGGTCGTGCTCCTCGAGGCACACAAAACCCCTAACTTCGCCAGAGAAAATGTAACAACATCAAAGGCAGACGTCGAACAGATGTGGCGCGCGTGGCGGCGCCTGGATGAGAACTAGCCCTTGACACAGGCGGGGTTGGCTGTCGCTTAAGGAGGCAATCCAGATCAATTGGTTGTCGGACTAAATTGTGCAGTGATCGACGGTGGACAGTGGCGGACGACATCGGAATGGCAAGGAACAACAGCGGACGGTGGTCGGCAGCAGACAGCGGCAGACGGTGGTCGGCAGCAGACAGCGGCAGACGGTGGGCGGCAGCAGACAGCGGCAGACGGTGGGCGGCAGCGAACAGCGGCGGACAGTGGCAAATGGCGTTGGGAACAGAGGTTGATGGTGACAAAATTTTGTGGACAGCTCCTCACGGTGGCAAAACAGTGCTAGATGGACAACGACAAATGGCACCAAACAACGACAAACGACGCCGAACAGCAGCAAACAATGCTTGACAGTTGCGGACAACAACTAAGGTTTGGAGACTAGACAGAAATCAGAACGGAACGGCTCATTGAGGTATTTCAGAAAAGATGAAATTTTTAAGGCCGCCGGTGGCAGCGGCCACTGGCCACCGGCGGCAACAAAGATAGAGTAGGAAGAAACTCAGAGAACCTGCAATGATACCAATTTCGGTAAAATAATTCTAGAGAGCTTGATTGATCTCTCTCATAATCTTCTATTTATAAAAATAAATTGATAAAGAATGGTAACCTAGACACAATATAATCATGATAAATAGGATAAATATCCTAACAGCAACAATTCACAGTTGGGAATAAAACAAGTTTTGTGCTACTTGAAAGAAGCATAAATAAGCTTTTAAGCTAAATGTGCAACTTACAGTGAAGGTGAGTTGTGACTGAGCAGTTAAGTCTCGATATTTAGTTGTTAACGTGATGAGCTCATTCCAACAAAATGGTGGTCCTGCGGATTCCAACCTTCACCAGATGATTTAAAAATATTAAAATTCTCAAATACCTTGAAATTTCAGTAATATCATCACTGTTAACACATTGCTGATTGGGTAAAACATTCCAAAAATTGGTTAAAAGATCCCACCCAGTCGAATTCAAAAAGTTCCTAACACAACACCTCACCTACCAAAATAGAGGAACATGCATATGAAAACAAAAAGAGTTATAGAAGTGATAAATCAGCAAAAAAACAAATCTCATCGGATAAAATTAATTCCTCGAGTACATAGTAGCAAGGTTATGCGATCAACACTTTTAGGAGAGTGCTGGGAACACACTCTATAACACTAGCTCTCTAACACACTCTCTCCCTTTGATTAAAGTTTATTGGAAGTATCATCCTAGCATTCTTTAAACTTTGATACCAAAGTTGCATCACGTGTGAAATATATACAGGAACCAAAATAGCTCAATTAAAAAAAAAAAAAAACCTCGTTCTGGTTGGAAGGCCAAACGGTGCACCATCAATGAACAACGCACACTCCACATATATCTCCGAGATTCTATTCTCCGCGGGAGCATTGTTTTCTGCAATAAGCAAATAAAACTGTGAAGTGCAGAACCATGGAGTTTAATTGATGAACATTTGAGATTGCACAAGGGCTTAAACTGAGACCAGATAATTGGTGAATTGAATCATGACATGAGGAATTAGAAAAAGAGTGGAAAAGAACCTGAATTGGGGAATTTGGAAATGGGGAAACTGCCTTCGAGACGCTCAATGCGGAAAGTGACGGGAAGATTGATGTCGCATGACAAGAAGAAGCGAAACTCGTTACCGGTCATTGGAACTACTTGTTTGTGCTGAACCAGTGTTTGATGAATCACTTCCACGATAACAGAAACAGAGTCCAATCGGATCGGAATTTCTATTCTTAACCTCATGCCCGAAAAAAAGAGAGAATCACCTTCTTTTGCATTATTTATATGTTCTCCTTTTCGGCCCATTATTTTATGATTTTGCGTTTCGCACCCTCGTTTTTTAAATCCTTACCGTGTATTTAAATGATAGGTTTCAATAATTTTAATAAAATGGAAATGCATGATATTTGAATTAGTTGTATTTAGATTCTCTGTTAATATTTTGTTTAGATGGATTATTACATTTCAATTTTCTTATTTGATAAAGCAGTTGAATTTATTTTTTAAGATAAAATTTAATTTCAAAAATATTTTTTTTAATTAAAATTTATAAAAAAAATATTTGTCAAATTTAAATATTCAAATAATAGTTAACGATTTAATCTTTTCAATATACATATGTTTATAATATGTATAAAGAGGAGTGGTTAGTTGTGAAATTTTATTTTATTTTTCTTTTTTTGTGAATTTAAAATTTTTTATTGTTTTAGTTGTTTCATATACCTTCTTAAAAAATTTTAATTTTAATTTCTTTATTCCAACAATTCATTTGACTTTAATTTCATTAAATATATAAATTGCTCTCTTAATTTGTATTATTCAAACACACTATTAAAATTTTTAAAAAAATATTATTGTAAAGTTTCTGAATTATTAGGTAGACTATATGCAAGAAAAAATTTATCTTGATAGAATAATTCATACGGTAATTTAAAAATAATATTTAATTTTTTATATTATTTATTACACAAAATTTTCATAATAAAAATGTGTAAAACCTAGAAAATGATATTTTAAAAAGGATAATAGTTTAAAAATAATGAGACTTCATTATTTTAATATTAAATTATTTTAATATAAATAGTTTCATTATAAACTAGTTTCATTATTTTAAAATAAATTATCTCTTTACAAAGTATTTTTCTACAATTCTTTGACTTCTCTAAGGGTTCTTGCTCTCTAATCATTTGTTTGAAAATTGAAGACAACTTCTCGCGACGAGATCTTCAAGTCTAACTAATTAATTTCTCAAATAGAATAAGTTTTCTTTTTTGCTCCTCCTTTTGGGTATGTTTTGTTTTCCTTGCATGTTATTCCTTTTCTTGTTGCATGAGATGTTTGAGTCTTATATAAGACTCTATGTTGATCAGTGGTCCTAACGTATACTCTGATCGTGTTTCTATGGTTCGTAGAAACAAATAGAATTTTTTGTACGTTTGAAACTGTATAGGCTTTTGGTGGTTTAATGTGGTGAATTTCTGTTATGAATTGTTGGTTGATTATTACTTGTCTTGGATGATTTTTTATGGTTAGGAATGATTGTTTGAATTGAATTGGAATGATGCTAAAATACCGTTGTGTTATGGTATAAGTACTTCGGTTTTTGGGTGTAGAATCTCTTAGTTTGGTATGAGAAAGTTAGAAGGAAGTTGTTTTTCAATATAATAGATCTTGTAGGTTTGAATTAATAATAACATTTATGAAATAATTAGTGGTTATATTGCTATGTATATGAATGAATAAAAGGTTAGGATATTGGTTAAAAAAGGGGTCTGTTAATGGGGTTTTGATAAGTGAAATTCTAAAGGAGTGGGTCCTTGAGTCAGTTGGAGTTAGGAATTGAAGTTTGTGTCATTTAAGACTTAATTAGCTTCTTATCTTGATGAAAGCTGAGATGTAAGTATGTTAAATTAGTAGTTGGGTTATGGTGAGTGTGAGCTTAATCTAATGGATTATGTTATTGATCATTTGAGCAAATTGATATCCAAACCAAGAGTTAAGTATTTTTTTCAAACAATTACAAGTATTAGGATATCAATTTGGTTGTTTGGAAATGGTTTGATTTATTAGCCATTTCAAAAAATATAATTCATCAAGTTATGACAGGATTAACTTCACTAGCTATCTAAGTATTATTCACCTTCCTATCATACCTTCTGCTAAGTGAAGTCTCCTTCAACTCTAACACCTAGTTATCTTTCTCGATGTAAGTTTGACACTAGTAGATTCAGGATAATATCATCATAACAAATATGTTTCAATATGTTTAACTCACTCTAGATTAGCATTTCCCTTTGAAAATAACCAATTCAACTAGTATCATCACATCAGTTTTTCAAACAAGCATACATAAACTAACACCACTCAATCCAATCATCCCTTCCAAATTAAGGTATAAAGGCATCATAGATCTCTTCAACATAGATTCTCGAAAATTCTAGAAATTCTTGAAAATTTTATGTCTATAATTGATTACATTCAATATGTAATTGATTCACAGAGAAGGGAAACATGTGTATAATATACTAGTAATTGATTACACTTTTCTTGTAATAGATTATTAGAGAAGGTTTTCCACTCCCAATTGTTTGTGTCCTAATCTCATTGAACGATAACATTCTAGTAACAATATTTTTATAAGTACAATCATAATACTACATGTTTCGGTTGAATTGGTTCGAGGGTCGGTCGTCCTTCCTTACTCTGCTCTCTTTTGATCTTCAATCTCTTCGAGAATGTGATCCACTTCAATGGGTTGTTGACCTGCAGACTTCGACGGTCAAGTCAGATATGTTTCATAAAGAGGTCTATATTTTATTAGGATAAAAAATGATCATTGTACCTGGACATCAGTTGTCTACTTATAAGGCTTGTGACAGTCACGTCCATTAATTAACCACTAGTGCAATATATTTTAGGTAATCAAACCCAATAATTAATCATTAATGTCGTATATTTGTAGAGCGTAAGACAATATGACCTATTAGTACCTGCTTAATGACAATAAATTTCAATCGATATACTTCATATAGTACATAAGCCCCCTAAGTCCGAGCAAGCTCTTTATTAAAATAGGTGCGTAGGGATTATTATGAGCTTTAAAAGAGGTCGCTCACGTTGTATTTAGGGAGTCTATCTTTGATGCTTTAAGTCTCCATTGCTCTATGTACTGAGCGGCGAACTCTACGAGTTCTCTTTGGATTTGTTCGACTGAACAGAAAATGCTAAGAATTCTCTTTGAAACTTTTTCCTCTGCAAGAGATTTTCACTCCAAAAAAATATGCTTTTAAATAAAGTAAACGCTTAAATATTTATTTTTATAATGAAAAGGCATTGGAACCTCACAAAGCTGAACCTGTTGAGAAGTTGACTGATAAGAGTTCTTTTTCGAATTTCCTGCGTTGAGCAGGGATTTCTGAATCCATTTTTCTGACTTCCCCTCGTGCAGCTTGAGGTAGGAGTCATTTTTCTGACTTCCTACATTGAGCGGGGATTTCTGAAGCCAATTTTTTGACTTCCCCTGAGCGGCTTGAGGCAGGAGTCATTTTTCTGACTTCCCCCCGAGCGGTCCTAAGATAGGAGTCATTTTTCTAACTTCCTGCGTTGAGCGGGGATTTCTGAAGCCATTTTTCTGACTTCCCCCGAGCAGCTTGAGGCAGGAGTCATTTTTCTGACTTCCTACGTTGAGCGGGATTTTTAAAGCCACTTTTCTAACTTCCCCCCGAGCGGCCATTTTAACCTGACCAAGTTGAGGTCTAAATCTTCCTACACATAATATTTTATAATTTAAAATTAAGAGTCGTTAGAACTTGACAAGGTTGAACGCAGCTCTGAACCATCCTGTGCATAATATTTTATAATTTAAAATTAAGAGTCGGTAGAACCTGACAAGGTTGAACGCAGCTTTGAACCATCCTGTGCATAATATTTTATAATTTAAAATAAGAGTTGGTAGAACCTGACAAAGTTGAATGTAGCTCTAAACCATCCTATGCATTTACAATCTGACAAGGTTGAACGCAACTCTGAACCATCCTGTGCATAATATTTTATAATTTAAAATTAAGAGTTGGTAAAACCTGACAAGGTTGAACGCAACTCTGAACCATCCTATGCATAATATTTTATAATTTAAAATTAAGAGTCGGTAGAACCTGACAAGGTTAAACGCAGCTCTGAATCATCCTGATCATAATATTTTATAATTTAAAATTAATGAACGCAACTCTGAACCATCCTATGCATAATATTTTATAATTTAAAATTAAGAGTGGTTAGAACTTGACAAGGTTGAAGGGAGCTCTGAATCATCCTGTGCATAATATTTTATAATTTAAAATTAAGAGTTGGTAGCTCTAAACCATCCTGTGCATAATATTTTATAATTTAAAATTAAGAGTTGGTAAACCCTGACAAGGTTGAACGCAGCTGCTCTGAACCATCCTGTGCATAATATTTTTACTCAAAAAAATATGAGTTAAACAAATAGATTATAATTTGGAAATTATAATGAAAACTATAACCTCTCAAGGTTGGATATAGGGCTGAACGTTCCTGAAAGTTCTCAAAACAAAAGACATGTCTTTAGGAATTATTACGGAATTTTTTACTCTTGTTGCAAAACCTGGTGTTGATCCGAAGTAGTGATTTCGAGACCGAGCACGCGTATGGTACTTTGTGGCTTCATAGGGATGATGCTCGGCCCACGGTGGGCGCCAAAATGTTTCGGTTGAATTGGTCCGAGGGTCGGTCGTCCTTCCTTACTCTGCTCTCTTTTGATCTTCAATCTCTTTGAGAACGTGATCCACTCCAATGGGTTGTTGACCTGCAGAAGACACTCTGACGCTCAAGTCAGATATGTTTCATAAAGAGGTCTATATTTTATTAGGATAGAAAATGATCATTGTACCTGGACATCAGTTGTCTACTTATAAGGCTTGTGACAGCCACGTCCATTGATTAACCATAACTGCAATATATTTTAGGTAATCAAACCCAATAATTAATCATTAATGTCGTATATTTGTAGAGCGTAAGACAATCTGACCTATTAGTACCTGCTTAATGACAATAAATTCCGATCGGTATACTTCATATAATACACTACATATTGGCAATATTCAATCAATCAAATACAAAGTAACAACTATATCCTATAAAAAAAAATATCAGTCTTGTTGTTCAATTGTATAAACAAGTTCATCAATTAAGCATAATCAAACATTTTCTACCCATCTCACAAACACTTCACTTACTTGTACAACATTCATAGTAGTTTGATCACATCAGTACAACTTATAAATCTCAACTTTTATAGATATATCACAAAAAGCATTACATATCAATCACATTCATTTTTCCCCATTTCCATTTCTCATAATCAAACTTAACCACTAGGCAAAATAAAAAAAAAATTCCTTTTCATCCTTTTTTAACAATATCATATAGTCTCAAATGTTTAAAAACTCTTTTATAAATCAAATTCACAAAAACATACTAGGTTTATTCCATAATACTCCTCCTGATACTCCAAAACTTTTAATGTGTTGAGATTGGTATCACGTAGCGGAATGTTTAAAAGTGTGAAAACAGTCAATAAACAAGAGGGGATAAACAAGAGGGAAAGGGTGAATTGGTTCTTTTAAAAATTATGATTTTCTTTCAGTAACTTTATCAAACAGTTTGTAAACAAAAGTATAAGGATAGAGAAAATCACACAAAAGGATTTTTATCCTAGTTCGAATAAACAGATTCTACGTCGAGTCGTTAATCACTATAAAAAGTAGGTTTAAACCCTCCCTTGGTCCTCAAGTTTGTATGAAAATCTCAGTTGGGTCCTCAAGTTTTTTTCTGTCTCAATTGGGTCATATTTTTTGTAAAAGTGAGCACATTGTACCATAACCGTTAAGTGGTGTGAGACGGCGTTAAATTGGTGTGAGCTGGATTTTTTCATTTACTGACGTGGCATTGTGCACTAAAATTGAAAGGCCACGTGGTGATGTTTTGACTAGAACCAGATCTTCTCCTCCCTCCCCCTCTGCTTCCTTCCATCGGCGCCACCCAGCTGCAACCTGTTCACCTTCCATGGCTTTGGGAACACTACCAATCCCCGGATGTGGAGCAACAACATATTCCATTTTCTCCCTCTTTCTTTCAATACTATCACCTTGCACTCTAGCAGAACCATTCCCTTGCTTATCAATCAATGTCGTTCTTCCCTCATTGTTATCATATCTATCTTTTACCCTAAAAACTTCCTCCCTCCTCGATGAAGTTCCCCTAGATACACGCAAGTCCGACACAGCCTTGCTCAATAAACGCTCCCTTGGACTCTCCTTACTGTCTTCAATGGCAGAGGGCTTGCAACACATGCCACCCATTATGCCCACTAACCAACTAACCCTCCTTCTCACAGAACCAGTTCCCGGTCTCAATACATTCACCCCGTTATCAGCATTCCCAGATTTCTATATTTCTATCTTATTATCCTCTTCAAATTGTGGCAAAATCGGGACTTTAATTGCTAGATACCGTGATCAAGAGGAAAGGGACCAAAACAGAATAACTAGTTGTAAGGTATGCCAGATCTATCATCATCATCATCAAGAATATGGAAGCAATGAGGGGAGAAGGCAAATAAATAGTGAAAAGAAAAAGTTATTAGATGATACAGAAAAGATTACGGAAAGAGTATGAAGTCATAAAATTTCCTGTCTATATTTCTATCTTATTATCCTCTTCTTCAGTACCCATAATCACTAAACTCATGTCACACAAAATAAATCACAACATTAGCTACAGTAGCAACCCAGATTTGGTCACAAATCAGAAAACAAAACACATAACCCATCCATAAAACACCAAGAAGATACAAAATCTAACTATCAGATAAACCCTCAATTCGACAAATCAAACCTGAGGCCACAAAAATCACTACTTTACCCTACCCACTTGAAGCAAAACACTGATAACTTGAAAATGAGAGTTTCTTGCACAGAATAACAGTTCCCACAGTGCAAAACCTGCTAATTTACAATCCAGAAGATATAAGAGCTAGCAAATTTACAACAATTTTTGGTGGGTGGCGCCGATGGAAGGAAGCAGAGGGGGAGGGAGGAGAAGATCTGGTTCTAGTCAAAACATCACCACGTGGCCTTTCAATTTTAGTGCACAATGCCACGTCAGTAAATGAAAAAATCCAGCTCACACCAATTTAACGCCGTCTCACACCACTTAACGGTTATGGTACAATGTGCTCACTTTTACAAAAAATATGACCCAATTGAGACAGAAAAAAACTTGAGGACCCAACTGAGATTTTCATACAAACTTGAGGACCAAGGGAGGGTTTAAACCTAAAAAGTAATTAACCTTTTCACTATAACTCAGTTTCAGATTACAATCAAAGTAATACAGAGATTAGGAAAAGAAAGCACCTTCCTTCGACACACGATGGAAAGAAACCAGCTCAATCAACTTGAAGAGAATCGCTTGGACCTTAGACGCACTAAACAAAAGTTTCTCCTCTCATAAGACTTCATTGAACTTACACTTAAACTCAAAGAACTTCCTTAAAACTGATATGTGCTCTCAAGTAGTTTAGGTAACCTCTTAAAGGTTTAGAAGGGTTGTATATATAGGTCAGAGGTCAAAAAATGAAAATTCTACTCCCAAATGTGATAATCGATCACCATAAGTGATAATCAATTATTTCAGGCCGTTATAGGGTTTTAGAAAACGTGATAATTGATATAATTGATTATTGTCAAACCCTGGACAATATCAAAACTAGCAGTGATAATCGATTATCCCCTGTGATAATCGATTATTATCGTGAGCAACCATTTTCTATTTTAGCTTGTGATAATCGATTATCCCTTTGATAATCGATTATTATTGTAAAGACTCATTAGTTTATGAAACTTCTAAGTGTTTTTACGATTGCAAAATGATTTTTATACAATCATTTCTACATTGAATACTTTTAAGGTTTAATAGCCAACTTTGTCCTTAGTTTTGTTGGCAAATCTCAATTTAGTCTCTCTTTAGAAAAGTGTTTGAAATTGGTCCTTACTTTTAAATTTTTGGGTCAAAATAGTCCCTTCCGTTAAGTATAACCAAACGGAGTTAATGGGTTAATGATGTGGCACTACTTATTGATTACATGTGAAAATATATTTTTGTGTGTGCTTACGAGTTAGTTAATTAGAGAAGAAAGAATTTTATTCAGAAATTGGGTTTTCATACTCGGCTCATAACCCCAATCTATCTTCATCCTCTTTTCCCCTCTACGCCACCCATGCCAACACAGAACTATCATCATTTTCATACCCCTTCTTACGCTGCCATCAACCATCACACTCTTCATCTTTACGTACCTTCACATATCAGTGCTGACGGCAATCCAGAACTCCCCTGTCAATAACTACATCCATACATATTCCACATCTTTCCCCTTCAATAGCTACATCATCCTGTTCATTAAGAAATACCGAGTGTTCTGGTGAAAGAAATACCGTAAGAAACCAACCAGTTGTTATACACGACTCTATCTTAGGCAAACATGTGAATCATCAAACAACATAAATTAAATTAAATTTTAAGATAACTTGATATTATCAAAACCACAAAACAAGCGTAAGCAAGGGTTTAAGCAATGCTTCATATAAAAAGCGAAAACCTACAACAATACAGTAACTACAGGTGCAAGCGAAAATCGACAAGCTTACATTATCGTTGGCATCAAAAGCATCGTGTGTGAGTGCGAGCATATCATTGGTCACGAAATCCGCCCCATTGAGAAGCTGATTCGAAGACATAACATATTACACTGTGAGCTTGGTGCCAATTAGAGATACGGCCATGAGACTTTGGTACCCAACTTCTACACAATTCAATTTGTGAAAGTTGCAGGACCTTGAAGAAGCGCCAACAGGATATAGACACGAAAATTGAAGGCATAAAAGGAAAAAGAATGCAATGAGAAAAACTAATCACACGATAAGATAGTAGGGTGTTAAAGCGTCAAATGACTTAATCAATTGCCCGTGAAAACCCCAATCTATCTTCATCCTCTTCTCCCCTCTACGCCACCCATGTCAACATAGAACCATCATCATTTTCATACCCTTTCTTACACTGCCACCAACCATCACACTCTTCATCTTTACGTACCTTCATTCACCAACATCTCTTTAACCTGCACCCAGAAAGCAAAGCAATATCCAGAGAAGAAAAACATTAAGTGGAGAAGACTAGCCAATAAACATCACACTCCCCAAAAATCAAATTCAATCTGCTTCATTTTCTTAATCCAATAAAAAATGAGGCAAAATCTACTTCCATCATCTTCATCAAATTTTAACCCAGGAATTCATTCCCCATTTCCCCAATTTCTTTTTGGTACGCAAAACCCTAATCCACACCCTTTAGTGAAGAAATCTGTTGTCCAACGATATCAGAGACTGATCCTTATTAGATGACTGGTGCGTTCATTCGCGTCATCGATGTCAAGGTTGTTGCGACGAGTTCCCTCGCCAGAAGATTGGTTCCTTCTCCGTTATGAACCGCAGCGTCGTCGGCGATAGTCCGACGAGTAGTATGGTGGTGCTCTTGGTGGCGGCGTCAGCGCGAGTGGTTGGTTGCTACAACCGGCGCAAGTCTCAGCCAACCGAAGGAGATGCAGCGGATCGAAGCAGAGAATCGCGGCGGTGGCAATCCTGGCTCATGCCGTTGGCGTCGCAGGAATAGACGAGACTCCTCTCACGTGCGAAAAGCGGGGACAAAGGTTTCGAGCTGTTGCATCCAGCGTAGGTGGCATCGTCGGTGATGCTCTTGGCCGACAGAAAAGAGGTGCGACGCTGCGAGTGGGGGAGAAGATGGCTGCTCAATTAAAAAACCCAATTTCTAAATAAAATCATTTTTTCTCTAATTAACCAACACGTAAGCACCTTTTTTGACACATAATCAATAAGTAGTGCCACATCATTAACCCATTAACTCCGTTTGATTATACTTAACGGAAGGAACTATTTTGACTCAAAAACTTAAAAGTAAGAACAAATTTTAAACACTTTTCTAAAGAGGGACTAAATTGATATTTGCCAACCAAACTAGGGACAAAGTTGGCTATTAAACCTACTTTTAACAATTACAATATAGACTCTTCAAGTCTTCAAGTGTATCATCGTCAAAATCACTTCAAGGCATCAATACTCTTTCTTATTAACATAACGAACAATTCACCATATAAAGTTTCTTCTATATATTCTTCTTTTCCAATCAAGCAATTATATGTAGAATTAAATTTATTCTATACTCTAGTCAACCTTTATTGAGATTTTCTTCCATATTCATGATCTCTTTAAGCTATAACCTTTAAGAAATAAAATAATTATAATAACAATTACAAACCCACTAATTCAACCAAACAACAATGTAATAACTTCACCATAAAATCACCAGAATTCACTCTCATTTAGTAAATTTTATTGTAAGTCAAAACTCCTGTAACACTTTCATACAAACTGTAAAACCCTCTATAATTAGCAATAATAATTCTGTGTCAAATCAAATTAATTCGCACCACAATCAATGTTTAATCCCCTTAAAAACCCGCTCCCAACTCTGATTTCATCTCTGCTGTGCACGGAAAGCTGAGCCAAAAATCATTTCTCTGGAAACATTAAAATCGCACCAATCTTAGCATGCAAGCACGCCACGTGTCGCGGGAGAAGCTTCCAAAGCAGGGTTTGGTGTGCAGGTGGCAGGCTGGGAGACGCTCGTCCGTTTTGACGTGGAAATCCACAAAATCTGAGTTTTGAGAAACTCTCTCTCTCACTTGCACGCACACTTCGTCTTCCCCATAACCTAAAACCTCCATTTTTCTCCAACTTCTCTCCAAGAACCTTCATCTTCTCTCTACCATTACTCATTTCTTTCAACTCCAATCAACTTTCTGAAACCGTAGGAACGTTCACGGCGTCGTGAGCTTTCACTGGAACCGAACATATTAGAATTCTGCATCCGGTAAGCTTTCAAACCCTAGAAACCCTTTTCTGAGTTGCATGCTAACTTGATGCAGCTGCATGTTAGAATATACACTAAGTTCTCCTTCGTTCTTTTTGGTTAGAGTTAGTGAAACACTTGAGAATCACGTTGCGGGTAGGAAATTTTGTTTGGACAAGTTAACAAACGTTCGCGTAGGGAGTTCACTGCTAGACCAGGTAAGGGAAGCTTATATGTTTAATTTATACTTGTGTGTTGTATGAAAGAATGTTATGAAGATATGTATGTGGAAGCTGTATGGATGACCACTGTTATGGAATATGATTTCTGATTTTGATTTATCTGTCATGAACGAGCACTGCTTGTATGTATTATATATGATGTGGTGGTTTGAAATGTATGTTGATTTGATTATGTATGAACGGATGTGGTTATTGTATAGTTGGAATGATTAAAATGTTGAGATCTGTATGATGATGATATTTAAGGAGAATTAAAATCTGGAATGAAAGTTATAAAGTTTATAAATTTGAAATCTGGAAAATTCTGCTAAGGTTGAGAAATCTGAAATTTAAAACACTTCCCTATGATAAAAGACGCTCGTCATCGTACGGTCTTATACCGTTCGATTTTCCTGGAAATTACTTAGAATGGAGTTCTTTCATTTGGAAAGAACTCTGCTCGAGAACGAGCGTCCCCAATTGAATGTTTGAGCGTTCGGTTCAGCTCAGCTGAATTTAAATATTTGAAACTTTACAAATACGGAACGCTCGGTCTTTAACCGAAGTGTTCGCCCTTATAGCGTTCGGCCTTATGTCGGACGTTCGTCTTTCATAGCGTTCGGCCTTATGTCGAACGTTCGTCTTTCATAGAGTTCGGCCTCATGTCGAACGTTCGTCCTTAATATCGTTCGGCCTTATGTCGAACGTTAGTTCTAAATGACGCTCGGTCTGATACCGAAGCGTTCGTCCCAAAATAGCATTCGTCCAACATTGGAATATCTATCTTCTTATGTTCGTTCAAATACTGGCATCAGTTCTGTATATACAAAATTTTATAAAGAAAATTTCTAAGTATTATTAACCATCCTTCCTATATTGAATCTGGTTCAAGATCTTTTCTAAGTATCAGTACTCCTTCAAATTGAGTCGTTTCATTTAACTGACTAAACAGAGAGTCACGTTCGTCCATCCAGTACTTATTTTAGACGTTCGTCCTAATTCTTCAAAGGACTGAACGTTCGTCCTTTTATGCTCTTAAAGTTAAATATGAGAATGATGATAAATTATAAGATATTACCATGCGAACACTATATTAAGTGATTCTATGAGTATGGGATTTGAACGAGCGTTCCATGGAGGAACGTCTCTTATATATTTGAATATTAAATTTGGTAAAGTATGACTGTGGATAAGCTAAGCCAGGCTTGGTCCATCCTGATATTCCGTGACACTCATTCTCAAGTAGAGAGGAGTAGTTCATGTGTGGGAATGGCAGGAGGTCCTTAGTCCATAAGTTAACATGGGCGACGTAAGAACGGACTAACCTCGAGTGGCAGCTGATTAGGTATATCCCGGCTACTACACCACTCGGGTGCGAGGACGCTTGTAGCTACACAGATCATACAGTCCGGACGGTCGTCATAAATATATATTATAGTCATATAATGTTACATGAGTGCTTGCGTGGAATGATATGTTTATTGTATATGTTGATGTATAATTTAAATTATATAAGCTTACCCTTTCGTTTCCTTGTGTTGTCGCCTCGTATATGTACGTTCGTCCTGTCATTGTAATGATCATCCGTGTGGATGTGAGCAGATGGAGGTGCGTCACTTGAAGATGTGCTAGAAGAAGAAATTTTGAAAGACGCTAACCTGGTGGAGGTAGAAGTTAAAGCCGAGCCTTAGAGCGCTCGCGAGTTTTTGTAGTTAGTTTTAATTACGTTATTTTGAACGTTCGGTTATAGTTTTGTAAGACCGTGTGTCCCTGAGCTCTGGCTTGTAATTAGCGTTCGTTATTTCTTTATGTTTATGCCGTTCGGCAATTAGACGCTAGTTCAGATTTGTAAGACTGCACTGTTTTATATGATTAATGTAATTAATTCTGATTATGGTAAATTACTATATGTTGGGATGTTACACAAACTTTATAAAATTATCAGCACCAATCATAAATTAACTTATTAATTTCAACCCCAATTCAACATGTCAGAATCCATATCATAATTTACTTTCTCAATAAAGTTCTTAACTTACTTTGTATTGAAAATACTACAACTACCAACGTAATACATCAAACTCACACATATAGTAAGATTTTTATATCTATTGGAACGTTCAACTAAAAGTTTTAAATGCAGGTTCCTAAAATAGATCATCTTTTACACAATTTATCCTCTTTGATTTGCTCTTTTTATACATATAAAATATTCAAACAAAGATCAAAGCGTGATTTTAAGATTGCAAAAGAATTGAATAACATCTAGAAGGTAGAAAAATAATATGTAACTAAAAAAAGAACTAAATACAATGTGGAGAACGAATTTATTCAAAAAAAATGGTAAAAATTAAATTTATGCTATTTCATAATCCAATTGATTCAAAATACTTATTAACTCTTCAATTTCACTCTGCTACAATTAGAATTTGAAAATGAAAATGGAGAATGAAATTGAAGTATAATGAAAAGGATGGAGGGCTCAAAGTTGAAGGAAAAATATAAGCAGTGTTGTTTCTTTCTCTCTCTCTATGATTATTTATATATTTATTTATTAAGTTTTATCTTTTAGACTTGTAGAGTTTATGGAATGGGAAAGTCTCTATAGATAAAAGAGTATTACACGTTGTGATTTCAATTGACGATAATAACTTAATAGGAAGTATAAAGATCTTGAACACTTAATAAATATTTTTTTAATAAAAACACAATTGAAATTAAATATACTTATATTTATAATTGACTTAAAATTTAGTTACAATTTTTTATTTTCAATTTAAAAAATACATTGACCATGTAAAATTACAATAACGTCACTTCATTTTATAACAGAACCAAACATCAAAATCTCAATTGAAAACATAAAAGTTTTGAATATTTAATAAAACAACAAAATTATTAAAAACAATCAAATCTTAAAAAAAACTTAAATTTAATTATACTCTTAAAAAGTAAATATTATTTTTTTCAAGAAATAACTTTAGAGTGTCACGTGAAATTACTCTAATAAATTAGTTATTTAAACAATTCAAAATATTTCTTAAACATCCCTATAAATGCTCTTAAAATATATATTGGCATTCATCTTGAGACTATTTCACGACATCGAACTTATTTTTTCTATTATATCTATTTTAAATAAAATATTAAAATAATTTGCATAAGAATCAAAAGTTTATATTAATAAAGACAAAATAAATTTATGCATTTTGAAATGGTATGATCATATATAGCAACAAAGAATTTATTGTTTTTTAAGAAAATAATTCTTCTACGGAAATCATTACCATAGAATGCATGATTATTACTTTTTCTGACCTTAATTTCAATACAAACGAGAAAAATATGAAATTAAGATTATAAAAATTCCACCTTTCTGTTGCCACATGCCACAAGAAGTCAAATGTTAGTGGACCACTTTCGCAATTGAAGATGTTTACGCTCCAAAGGTATCACTCGTAATCAACAAAGGTATACTATACACATTATATTCGATTAAGTAATCATCAATACATAATAATAATAATAATAATAAATAATAATAATAATAATATTATTATTATTATTATTATTATTATTATTTATTCAGAATAGAACATTGTTATGAGTTATTTATAATATGAATACTCTTTCCACTTTAGTAATACATGATCAATGTTTGGCAAGTCATAATAACATTAATTTAATATATAAGGTAGTTTGACTTTTAAAACTAAAACGGCTCAAGTTGATTTATTCTCAAAATGTTAAATTTGATTACATGACTAAAAAGAATTTAAAATAAAAACCTTTTATTTACTAATAAAATAATTTATGTTGTTGACTATAAATAATATTTTATTATTTTTAGCTTTGAAATATTCTTTTAGGTTGAAAAAGAAAACTGACACTGTTAGCATTATTTTATAAATTATATATATTTAGAAAATTGTCTATTATTTTATATAAATAAAAATATTAATTAGTTTATCACTTTTCAATTATATAATTTTTTAAAGATATTTAATTTTTAAAATAAATTAAATTCATCAAAATCTAACAAATTATCATGTTCTTAAGATTTTTCAAGGTTTTAGCATTTTTCTTTCAAAAATACATTATCTAGTGACTTTAATTTTTTAATGCTAAATAAAAAAATAAAAAAAAAATCTTCATATATTTTAAATTATTCAAATATAATTTGAAGCATGATTTATCTATAATGTATAGAAAGCAATTAATTCAAAATTATTACTGAAGATATTTTGGAATTTTATTCTCAATTAAGGATGACAACGGGTCGGGTCAAACACGAATAGTGCTTACCGCAACTCAATCCGACAAAAAAAAATTCACCCCGACATGCTATTCGCACAGATTTCCGCTTAAAAAATGCATGCGAATATTTTAAAACTTACGGATATCCGTAAATATTTAAAAATATATATATATTTTAAATTATTAAAATAAAATTTAAATAAAATTATAAAAAGTATATAAAATATAATATAAATTAAATTAAATATAAATTAAATTTAATTTTAATTAAATTTAATCTTATAAAATATAAGTTAATGTTAATTTTAATTAAATTTAACATAATAAAATATAAATTAAATTTTTATTTTTTGCGAATAGCGGATATCGTACAAATAATATAATACTCGAATCCGATCCGTTTATAAGCGGATATTAAAATATCTACTACCCGCAACTCGTGGATATTAACTATACGTAGTGAGTTTTATCTGTGGATTTTTGTCATCCCTATTATCAATTTCTTCATCAAATTGGTTAAAAGAATAAAATTAGATTTTGGTTGTTAACAAAATAAATTTGACAGTAGACCTGTAGTATCTTGAAGTCTCAAGTAGCCTCTTTCGTTTCTTTAAAAAATATTTAAATTTAATTTTCTAAATGTCAACTTTTTCATAAAATAACATGATTTATTTTAAGATTAATCATTAATAAAGCAATTAAAAGAGTTATCTTGAAGATCAATCATGATAAGAATTTGGGGTAGAAGTTAATAATATATGTAAAAATTATATATACAATGAAAATTCATCATGGTATTAGATTTAAGTTTACTAAATTAACACTTTTTAATATAAAAATGCAATTATAAGTTAATAAAGGAAATTGCAACAAACAAATTAAGTGAATAACAATAAAACTATTTTTAAATTTTGGCTTTTAGCCTTTTAATTGATATGATGCATTGCCGCATTTTAAAAGAATAAATGTCAATTAGTTATTTCTATCACTTGAAATAGATACAAATAGATTCATGCACAACATAACATGAGAATAAACTAATGGATATTAACTAATGTGTTAAGTTGCTTAAGCAATGTTCAAGAAGAAAGTAAGAAGTCAATTAGTAGGATTCATATAGTATAGGATTCATATAGATGAGAAGTCACACAAAGAAAGAGAAAATAATAATATAGAAACGATAAATAATTTTAATTAATCAAAATTAAGTTTATTGAAAAAAGTTGTTAGGTCACTAAACATCATTTTTAGTATAATAGAAGTTAACCATCACTCAAAATATTTTATTTAAATTTTATTCTCAAACATAATTTTACAATTAATTTAATGAAGATATATTAGTACTAAACAAATTTTGGAATTTTTTTGGAGGCATAAAGCAAGATATTTACATGCTTATGCCTCAAGTGGACTATAGTGATTCTATCTTGAAATATTAAGTAATTTAGGTTTAAATTTTGAACTTAATTTTTTCTTGGATCTCTAAATTTGAAAGTCATGAAATAAGTTTTCTAATAATATTAAATTTGAACATTAATTTTTATATAATTTTAAAGATTAAATATGTCTTTAATTTCTAAACTTTGACATAAAATTAAAATTTACTTTGTCTCAAACGTTAATACAACGTTAAAACAATATAGCCTCCCGACTTTAAAAACGAACAGAGATAATTCTATTAGTCATGTTAAATTATTTTATGTATCAAAAGACATTTTATGTTGATATTTGATCACTTTCAAATCTAAATATTAGTCTAAAACATCTTGTTACACGTAAAAGAAACAACATTTTTGGATTAAAAGCAATTAATTTTTAAAATTTAAAAATCAAAATATATAAAATTTTTAAATAAAAATAAATTTCAATTTCAGGTATAAATTTAAATATTACAAATATATTTAAACTTAATTTTAAATAAGGCGTGATATGTTTTCCACTGAAAAATAATCACTCAATAAATTTTTAAATTTTTAAAGCAACAAATAATATAATTGACCTAGTTCCAAAACTCCAAGTAATATATAACTCGATTTAATAGAGCGGTTTTGAGTGGATAGTAATTTTAGCATGATGATTATTTAATAGAGCGGTCAACAGAAATTACCTATGCACGGTTAATGAATCAACACATTCAAGGAACTATAAACAATATATATTTATCTGCTATATATGGTGGATCATTTTTATAATTTAGTGGGAGATTAATTTTTCATTGATTATGATTAAAAAACATTAATTTAAAATGATTTCATATGTTGTTTACCCAAATCAAAATTATATGTATATTTTTCAAAGTATACTAAAATTAATATTTTTATAATTTTGTTATTATTGTTCAATTTGAATCAAATAATAATATGAATAATTATTATAATTTGATAATTTACTTGATAAAAATTTATTTTCTTATATACAAACCCAAGAAAATTAAAGAGATGCTAAATTGGATAGAGATGAAGTTTTTGAAAAAGAAAATGAGAATAAAATAATTTTTGAAATGCTAAAATTAGTTAAACATAAATTTATTTACAGAAAAAGGTTTATTTTAATTATTTTATCATTTTAGTCTATGATTAAACTAATTTTATTTTAAAATAAAATATTTCACTCTTTTGTTTTTATTTTTTTAGAAAGTTTATGTAACATCCCAAAATATAGTAATTACCATAATCAAGATTAATTACATTAAGATAATAAACAGTGCAGTCTTACAAAGACCGAACGAGCACTAACGGTGTCGAACGTTCATAAAGCATACAGAAATGACGAACGTCATAATATAAAGAGTTTAAGGACGAACGGTTTTACAGGATTACAACCGAACGTCTACATAAAACACGTAATAAACTATACTATACTGGCGAGCGCTCTAGGGCTCGGCTTTCACTTCAACATCCACCAGCGTCGCGTCCTCCAAATTTTCTTCTTCCAGCAGTGTTTCAAGGGACGCTCCACCATCTGCTCACATCCACAACGGATGATCATTGCATTTGACAAGACGGAGTATACATGTACAGTAGACAACACAATGGAAATGCAAGGGTAAGCTTACGTATTTTAAATTCATACTTCAACATTTATATTCAAATCATCACACAATCAGTACATACGCATATAACTTCAATCAAAACATAAATATAAATATTCTAGACAGACCGTCCGGACTGTATGAATCTGTGTAGTTTCAAGCGTCCTTGCACCCGAGTGATGTAGTAACTGGGTAACATTAAACAGCTGCCACTCGAGGTAAGTCCGTTCTTACGTCGCCCATGTTAACTTATGGACTAAGGACCTCCTGCCGTTCCCACACATGAGTACCCCCTTCTACTTGAAGAGGCGTATCACGGAACATCATGATGGACAGCGAGTCTAAACTTATCCACAGTCATACTTTACTAAATTCAATAACCAATCAGAGTCGTTCCTCCTTGGAACGCTCGTTCAAATATCAATCTCATAATTTCACCCCATATATGGTTCGTTCATTTTATAATTCTCTCAATATCACATTTTCATTCTTTGTTACACTTCCATAAAAAGACGAACGTTAATTCACTGTATGGACGAACGCTATTTGAGATCAGGACGAACGCTATTTAAAACGGACGCTCGACATGAGGTCGAACGCTATTAAAGACTGACGCTCGACATGAGGTCGAACGCTATTAAAGACTGACGCTCGACAGAAGGTCGAACGCTATTAAAGACTGACGCTCGACATGAGGTCGAACGCTATTAAAGACTGACGCTCGACATGAGGTCGAACGCTATTAAAGACTGACGCTCGACATGAGGTCGAACGCTATTAAAGACTGACGCTCGACATGAGGTCGAACGCTATTAAAGACTGACGCTCGACAGGAGGTCGAACGCTATTAAAGACTGACGCTCGACAGAAGGTCGAACGCTATCAACAACGAACGCTCGACATAAGGCCGAACGCTTATTTACTCAAAGGGGGACGCTCGTTCTCGAGCAGAATTCTTTCCAAATGAAAGAATTCCATTTTAAAGTATCATAAGGAAAACCGAACGGTATAAGACCGTACAGTGACGAGCGTTAGTTAACAAAAGTAGGATTTAAGTGCAGAATTATCAACCTTAGCCAATTTTTCAGATTTCAACATTTTAACCTAAACTTTATACTTCAAATGAATCTCAGATTTATGAACTTTACACTCTCACTTCCAGATTACTTCATATTCAATAATCAACATCTTAACAATTCATACATTATAGTATTCATCCATACGATTCAACCATGCATGCAGCTCAACAATCCAGAAATCATATCAGTACATTCATAACAGCACAACAGGGCTCGTTCATGCAGATCAGAAAATCACGCATACAAAGATTTCATACAGACAACCCAATCATGCTTTCATACAATCATACACGTATAAATTTAAATATATGTAAGCTTCCCTTACCTGGATAGCAGTGATCTTCCAAAGCACGATTCTAGGGTTTCCTCTAACCACTTCTACTCTCAAGTTTCGTTCCACAGTTCCCACGTAACTAAGACACCAAAACAATCAACCAAAACTCAGACCTAGAACCCATTCATGCAACCAACTAGGGTTCGCATGAGACCAGAAAAGGACGAAGCTTGAGACAGAAAAACTTACCAGTTCCGATCCAAGTTCTGTTCGGTCCAAATGAAAGGTCTCAACTGGACGAACACTCCTACGGTTCTGGAAAGTGAATCGGAGAAGAAGAAGACGAGTTATCGAAGAGAGAAGGTTACTGGTTCTAGAGAGAGATCAGAGAAATTGGAAAATCTGATTCAGAGGAAGGAGATGAGTGATACAGGTGAGTGGAGGGTTTTTCGAAAACTCTTTTTGCTTAACTCACGTTCGTTTGAACGAACGTCTCCCTCGCTGACACCTGCATACCAAACTCTGAATTGGAAACTTCCAACGTGACAAGTGTCGTGTGTGCATGCAGAGCTCAGTGCGCAATTAATGCACTGGACGTGTGTCGCGGCTCATTGATGGAAGCTACTAGGTGAATCAGCAGTATCATAATTACTGATTTGACATCTAATTACATCTCTAATTTACCGGGATCTCACATTCCACCTATCTACAAAAATTTTCGACCTCGAAAATTAGAGACTTACCCAAAAACAGATTTGGATACAAGTCCTTCATGGCTCTCTCGACTTCCCACGTTGAATCACCCGTCTTAGCGTCCCATACCATCTTCACCAAGCGAACTTCCTTGCCCTTGTAGTACTTGGTGCGGCTATCTTCTACACGAACTGGATGCAATTCTAACGTTCGATCTGGACGTAGCTGAATGTCTTCTAACTCCAGTACGTGTGACGGATTTGATATATACTTCCGAAGTTGAGAGACGTGGAAAACAGGGTGAAGGTTGGCTAGTTGGGGTGGCAACGCAAGCTCATACGCCACTGGTCCGATCTTCCTCAATATCTGGTAGGGTCCAATGAACTTGGGAGATAACTTCTTTGGACGAACGGCTCGTCCCACACCAGTGACTGGATTGAGTCGAAGGAACACATGCTCCCCTGCAGCGAACTCCAGCGGTCTTCTCCTTTTATCAGCGTACGACTTCTGCCTGCTCAAAGACGTCTTCAACCTCTCCTGGATTTGCTTGACTT